>NC_134838.1:65208426-65520130 GCF_965363235.1 Mytilus galloprovincialis | reverse complement strand
GGATTATATTGGTGTCTCGGGTTGATACGGATGCGATATTGAAAAAGCCATATGATATTCTCTATTTATTGCACGCTAACTTTTTGTTACTTTCTGTGGGAAATATTATATTGCTATACAATAATAGTTATTCTTAGCTTTAGCTTTGAACTAGCTATTTGTAACTGCGAGAACTATCAGATTTGTACTTTGTGTTTTTGTTAGCATATTTTTTTTATTGTTTGTTATTATGTTGTACTACTACATCACTATCCTAGACCTGGGGATGGTTTGGCGCCAGGATACACGTGTAATTAGCCTCACTCTGTATGTGCCTGTCCAAAGATAGGAGCCTGTTTTTTAGTGCCGTTTGCTACTTTTTATCATATTCGTTTTTATTTAAGTGCTTTGTATATATATAAATCAGGCCGGTTGTTTTTCGTTTTAATTGTTTAACATTTGTCATTTCGGGGCCTCCTATAGCTTACTATGCGATATAAGTTTTGCTCATTGTTTGAGGCCATATTGTGACCTAGCTATAGTTGATAATTTCTAAATACTGTCAGTTGTCGTTGGTAGAGAGTTGTGTCTTTTACAATCATACCACAACGTCTTATTTGTATATTCAAATTATTTTTGTTTTAAATGAGTACTGCTTTCTGGTATGTTCTTTCTGTCTGGGCATGTATATGTGGTGTTTCACCTAAAAGGTGCATGCAAGTGTTGAACGATAGAACTAAATGTTTTAGAACTCACATACCACTTTTTAATATCGATCAGAAGCTTAGTGCAGTTTCAAAAAATGAAACATGATTTTAGGCACGCTAAGTAATAAACTAAATGGTAGCAATTTCCTAAGAGTTACACGGGTAATAATCACACCTGAACTTTGTCATTATACAGGGAATAACTGATCACCTTATTATCAGTGTGACTTTACCAAATGACACTAAGTCTTATAATTCTAAAAAATAAGGCGTAATAGTTTCTTTAATTCAGTCACAGACGACCCACGGTGTCGCGGGTTCGGTCTAGGTACAGTAATTGTACTATAATGCTGTAATAAACATAAAATTCACTGTTACAGTAATATATGTTCGTCTGTAAATTATTTCCTCGATTTTAAAGATACAATTATTACATATAAAAATGAACATTTTTGAATAACCTTTACAAAAGCAATATGCTACTTTCTAAATCGAATTTGATTTTCTAAATTGACCACAAAAAAATTATGGTATCTACGATGAGTTTATTTACAATAATTCGATATTTAAAGTTAACTATTAACCGTCGAAATAAAATGATATGAAACAATCATAATGAATGAAAGAAAGAAAAAATAAATATGTTATAGTTATTGACCAAGCAAGTCGGTATATGTCATTTAATTTGCACAGCTCGAGTGACCCTGTTTAACCCGAACGAGGTAGGAGTTCGGGTTATTGGGTCATCTCGTGCTGTGTGAATTAAATTACATATACCGATTTGATTGGCCAATAACTGTTTAAACACATGACGTCAACAATTTGCCCGCATAAATCACATCCGCCCAACAAGAAGCTGAAATAGATGGATTTCATCATGTATTATCGGAGGATGATATGATTTTATCATAAGTATTAGAAACATTGGCGGATGAAATGGAACTGAGAAATGTAAATATAGAGGACTTTTTTGGAGAGTTTCCTAGTAATGTGATTGATGAGAATGCGTTTGGAGATTTAATCGACACCTCAGCTGTTTCATTTGACGTAGGACTAGACTTAGATCTATGGTTGCAAGTTCCTTAGGAAAACGGAAAGATCCAAAACGTCAAGGTACGTCTTTTTTTTGTAATTATCTGCCACGCGCAGACCCATTATTGCATAATTTGAGGTGTGGACCCATAGACGGACCCAAGGGAGGGGTCCCGGGTCCCCCTTTTGTGGGGAAAATTTGGTTAATTATATAGAGGATCACCGAAGCATGACGAGCGCCCCCTCCTTTTAGGTCAGTCAGCCCTCCCCCTTTAATAAAAAGTTCTGGATCCGCTACTTGGACCCTTGATATAATCATTTGCGGAAACTTCCGACTAGATTTATCGTTTAATTGTTCTCACCCAGAATATTCATGAAATATTTGCCACTGCCGGATTTTGCCTCTGCCATGTGTTAAATTAAGTGATATTATCTCTTTTCAGGATGAAAAACATGAAGAACAGGGACAAGGAGTCGAATCAAGGTTTGCAGAAATGACAGACCATGAAATTGATACACTTGTTGAAGATACTGAGAACAAAAACATAAAGAAAGCCACAAAATGGGCAGTTAATGTCTATGAAGACTGGAAGAAATCTAAAATTGGTAGTGGTTTAATTATACCAAACCTGAAGGATTTGTCTGTTCAAGATATTAACAGTATTTTAGGGAAATTTGTAGTAGAAGTTCGAAAAAAGAATGGAGAGAAATATCCCGCGAAAACACTTTATCTTCTTGTTACTGGACTTCTAAGAGGACACAAGGTGTTTCTAATCTTAACTTTTTGAACGAGTCTGGTGACAGATTTCTGAGGTTTAGACAAATACTTGACGCACAGATGAAAAAATTAACATCAGATGGGTATGGTATAAATGTTAAACAAGCAGATCCGATTTCAGTTGAACAGGAAGAAATATTGTGGGACAAGTCTGTGTTTGGTAATCATTTATCCAAAAGTTTATTGCATACTGTATTTTTCTACAACTGTAAATAATTTGGTCTACGTGGTCGTGACGAATCTGCAAATTTCACAAATACAGGTAGGAGAAGATGATAACGGAAATTATATTGAATTCCGGGGTAAGAATAATAAAACGTACAATGGAGGGCTACGATATCGCTATATTGCACCAAAATCTGTCAGACAATATTTAGAGAAGGATTGTCAGATATTTGACTCGTATCAGATGTATATGAATACAATATATGAAATTGATAAATCTGTTAGCAGTCCTTTTTATCGTAGACCTGTTTTATCAGATGGTTCTGTTAAGTTTGACAACATACTGGGTGCTAATTGATTAGGGTCACTCGTGAAGACAATTTGCCAAAAGGGAGAATTAAAGGGGAATTTTAGTAACCATTCGGGAAAAAGAACACTTGCAACTAGATTTACCAAGCAGGAGTCAGTGAGCAAATGATAATGGATAGAACAGGTCACAGGAGTGAAAAGGCTGTTCGTACCAAAAAAAGACTGCGGATTCTATACTAAAAGATGCCTCTAACATTTTGAATCCATCTAATAAGCAGATAAAACTTGAGGATCCCAAACCATTAACCGATACTCGTGCAATCCTACCTGAACAAGTTAATATTAAAAATACAGAAAATGCATTTAATGTTTCAAAACCAGAAGGAAAATATCGGGGACTGCCAAGTAACAGCTCTTTTCAGAACTGCGTGTTCAATTTTGTAACGAAGATGTGAACTTCACAGGATTTTTTTTCAATTTTTAACACTGAATTGTTATTTTAAGTTGTTTTTAAGCCGTACATAGAAATGTATGAAAAGCGTTTTTTTTTTTTTTAGTTTTCACTTTGTCAGGTTGTGACACTGATAACTTTTGATGTCGATGATTATTTATTTTCATTTTTTTTTAATGACAATTATTTTATATTGATGGAAAAATGATATTTTAGTATTATAACAACCCGTGTTTTTTTTTTTTTTTTTAATCTTATTTAGACTTGTATTTTGTTGATTGTAATGCTACTACATTTGTTTTGTATGTTTTCTATTCTGATGTTTTATCAAGACTTTAGTGACTGATTTTTATGTCCGAGTATAGATACATGTATCCACTTGATATTTCTCACAAAATGGAAAAAGACAAATATCGGTAGTAGCAATGGAATCAACAAATGTAAACTACTGTACAGTAAACATCTGTCAAGGACGTGAAGTACACGTGACCTGTGCAATAATGAAGTCGTTAATGCACACCTGACCTGTGCATTATCCAGATTATGCCACAGTAAGATCAAAGGGATTTTGCCTCTGTCATGTGTTAATTATGGATATCGAACTTTACAGAACTAAAAAAAAATGTCCATACTAAAAATAAGCCCACCTTGATAATATTTATATTTACAAAAAGAAAAACTGAATTTGTTTTCGAATGTAAGCATAAAATAATGAGTAAAATACATAAGAAAAAAAAGCGGCATCTGTTATTATATAGATATTTTCAGATCTGAATTAATTAGACTGAGCTGCCAATACATTTATTCCGCCCAAGCCTCTCTCGAAGTACGATTTACTACTCTTGGCGCTTGTTCTGAAACGAAAGAAAAAAAAGGATTTTTATAATCAGATAAATTAAATATTTTTTAAGGCACCAATACTTTTTATCTATGGATAGAATTCACACAAATCAAACATACATACAGTTTGCATGGGAACATATGTACTCAATGACTAATAGGCGATTTATAGTGCCAAATGTAGCAATTTGTGAACTCACTTTAATTTTACATTGCATTATCATAACCGTTATTTTCAGTATCCGTTGAAGCAGACATGAAATATATTACATAATCATGCTCAGTTATCATTTCTATATAAAAAAAAAAGTACACAATATTTTCATTATTTTTTCAAATTGCAAGCGATTGAATTTTTTGCCGATCAATAGTTTCCAACTCTAACAACTCGGTGAAACTATTTATCTACAAGCGTTATTACATTCGCGGAATTTCAAATGCAGCTACGGGATTGGAAAATGTTGATTATACCGCTTTAGTTACGACGTCACGTTTCACTATTGTATCTAGGGTTGCAGGACGAAACTACATCATTCAGAATAGATATCAAATAAACGTGAAACAGTATGGTGTTCTTTCTGCTTTTTATGTGTGTACGATAGTTGATTTAGCCCGGCATTTATTGTCTGTTATCTCTTTCGGTATAATAAAACACTTACTTACTGGATATCAGTAAAATAGTTTAGTTTATTCCATATTGGTATTATTTTAGTAGGTTTCTCTATATGAATTGAATTTTGAATAAAAAAGCATATTCACCTGAGAAAGTGTTATTCACCGCGCTTAACATCACGCGCTTTTACATGCAACGTTATGGTAAAATGTTTCATGTAAAAAAAAATTGGTATATGTTTGTCATTAAATACCTTTTCTTCTCTCGGACTATGGAATAAAACAATACCGTCGGCCTCAGTGAATATCATTTTTTCAAAAGTCAATAAAACCGCATATTTACCTCATCAAAAGACAATAATTGTATAGTATTGTCCATTCGAATACAAATATTGACTTCGGCTACGCATCAGGGCAATAATTGCAACTCGGGGACAATAAACTTACTATTTCACTCATACCCAGTCAATAAGTATAAACTAACACTTTGACCAAACATAACAAACAATTAAGAAAGGAACATATTTTAGTACGGTATTATTATAGGGTTTAGTCATCATATATACCACATTTCCTTATTCTCATTTGAATCAAAATGCATAGTTCTTATATTATATACGTTTAACGGCATCTTGTATCATATTTCATACCACGTCTCCTTATTTTTGATTGAGTCAAAATGCATATGAAATACATCCAACATTTTGATGTTCAAAATGACCACGTTAGTGGTCCTGTTATTCATTTTTCCTGATGAATAAAGAGCTCAATACATTACCGGCTGTGTAAGAAATGTTTTCACGTATGTTTATACAATGTACTATCTTTTTGTCGCTAAATTAAACAAAAAAGCAAAATCTTAAAATTCCGAATATGATTGCATATAGTAGTATCCTTTGGTACAGTTAGTTTTAAGATATCAAATACAGAACTTCTATATACTCCTCAAGTTTTGAATGGCGTAACTCTTTTGTTAAATGATACTTCTTGTTCTCCTTGATTCATGTGATTGCTCGACAAATGCAAGACTGGAGTCGTTTTTTTCCTTGAAAAAATATATGTTAATATCGTCAAGTTATCGGAACTCCAATCGAAACTAACTGTGCACCAATTATTGCGAACCTGTTTCTGTATTGTTATTAGTTACAATTTATGACTAAAATCAGCTAAGACACATCGTCGAAACAATATCTGATACAAACATTTAATAACACATATGCATAATTATTTGGATGATAAATTGGCTCTCAAAAAATGACGAAATCAGAATGTACATCATCGGTAAAAGGGCATCATTCTTAAATATAAATCATCATGCAGAAATCTTATACGTCAAGGTATTTCACATCTAATATTTAATGGAAGTGTTCCTTAAAAAGCATAGAAATGTCGGCATGCACCTCAAAAACTAACAAATCCTCTAAACAGACTTATTCAGAAGGATGTAGTTACGATACTGGTGTCAGGTCATTAAATACTGGATAATTTGGTATACATATTGATTCACTCAGAGGTTCTTTGCATTGGAAATAAACATATTTATTCAATACCCAATTGTTGGTATAATACGGGTAATCTTCTTCTTGTATAGTTTATAATGGTTTGATACTAAAGCCCTAACGGGAGGAATTGTGCTTAGTTTTTTATATGATGAAGACATAATCTTTTAATCAGGACTTTATAGTTTTCTATGTTGTGTCTCGTGTACTATTATTTGTCTTGTTCTTTTTAAGCCATGACATTGTCAGTTTATTTTCAATCTATTAGTTTGACTGTCCGTCTGGTATCTTTCGCCTCTGTTTTAATTCATAAACACGTCTTTTTCAAATGACATGCATATCATTTTTTGACATATAAAACTTCCCAATTATTCCGTGACCTTTGAGTTTTTTTTATATTTCACGCGTAAAAGGAACCAATTTTATGTGTGGTTGAATATTCTTAGACATCTATGGGCCAAGATTGAGCATCAAATGAAAAAAATATGAAAAGAAAGTTCAGCAAAAAAAATAAAATTGATTTCCTGATATTCCTTTCAATGATGTATATAATGAATAGACTTTTCCTTCAATCACCATCCTATCGACGTGTCGACAACATTTCATATTTAATACATATACAGCGTTGGGGAAGAACACCAAGTAAGTGATATGTCTACTATAAAACTTCTTAGAAGTGTAAGGTTTGCGTTAATGCAGTAACATATTACTTACCGTTATGGTAGATATTTGAGAAAAATCCCGAGTATAGATAACAATATCAAAGTGATTCCCACCAGGATACATAAAGATGCAATTAAAATGTCAGCAATTTTCTCAGTTATTTTATTGTTTGCAGTACCTGGTGCCTTAAACACAAATGAAAAATATGTTGAACAATCAAGTCTAACGACAGATTCAGTTAATTTGAACATAAAAGATTTTTGTACATTCTCCACAGTTTTTTTGAGAAGTGATGTTTTAAATTATTTAGAGACCAAATACAAAATAACGTTACGTTATTGTTTAAACATTTATAGTATTTGACTTAAAAGTTGTTTACCAATCACATTAAGTATGTCTCAGTGTAGTAATTTGTTTGAATTTAACTTAAGTGTATTATTACCAAGTGTATGAAAAACATGATAAACTGTTTTAACTTGCTTCAAAACCATTATTTAATCCACCATTTAATACACAAGTAAATGCCTGTATCAAGTCTGGAAAATGACACTTGTTTTCCATTCGTTTGATATATTTGAGCTTTTCATTTTAACATTTGATTGGGGACTTTCCTATATGAATTTTCATTGGTATTTTCGTTATTTCCTATTTCTAAAGTAGTTTGGGAATAAAGGATATTACCGAAAAACAGTAAAGGTTAAAAATAAACGAATAAAAACAACACTATTTAAACTCTAGCCCTATGAAGGTGATAAAGAAAGTTCGTACCTAGGATAAACATGTATTATTGGTGTAATTGATACGGAGTATTTATCAACAAGGTTTAAGTTTTTTTAAGCAAAAGGAAGAGACGGTATTTGTCATATCATTGTTAATCAACTTTCCTCTCGGACACTGGTGACGTTGTATAAAGTCAGAGTAGGATGACTGCTGTACAAAGGGCAGAAGGTCATTAATTGAAACATATTGAAGGTATATGGGGTATAATTATGTTGACCATGGCTGCGTTTACGTCGAAGAGTAAAGTTAAAATATTCGTCAACTACACCCAGCCGAAAATTAGAAACAACGTACTTTATTATTAACCTTGTCATTATAACCAAAAAGTGCCACGGTATCAAATTCTTAAATCCAGAAGTGTATGAGTTTTGAAATGAACCCAATTCAGATGGTTAATATAGAGAAGACGAAAGCCTGTTCATTTAAGAGTCTATGTTAAAGGTTAATGGCACTGTAACTTAAAACAGATTTCAATTTGGAAAAAAAGTGTCTTGACAGTAGCTCGAGTTCCCCTGCTCGATTAGAAATTACAGAAACATATACATTTGGATAAAATAGGACAGAGAAAGAAACCGATTGATGTATGGTCAAAAGTTTAAAGGTCAAGACGAACTACTTAAATAAGATATGTCAACTTTGGTTCTAGGGATTGTATCCCACTATGATTGTATAACATGTATACAGATGAAAAATTAAAGTTCGAGATTAAGTATTGCGATTTCAGAAGAAAACAATCAACATACAGATATAAGATATCAGAATTGATTTTTTATTATTTAAAATATCACTTACCAAGTGATATTTTTCGACTTTATCAAAACCACGCAATTATTTCTGAATTTATGTATTCATATGAATGGTTTACCCGTGAAAAAAAAAGTTTTTCATATCATTTTAGTTGGGAGTTTCAGTTGGATGTGCCAGCTTTCAATTTGTTTTATATAATGTTATTAAAAATTCTACTGAAACAATTTCGACTCAGATACGTGCGTGTGTTAAAGAAAAGCAATTCTCAGAAATTAAAATAAAACATTTTCTTTCATCATACTTACATATATACTAAATCGCGCAGGTCTTGTTGAGGATGAAGACATGCTTGTAGTGACTTCAATCGTTATCAACGCATGTTTGGTATTACCGGTGCTTCTTTCATTATTTGTGATGGAATTTGAGTGTCTACTAGCTATTGTCCTAACTTTGGTTATTGTCGTGGTTAACTTAGAAGGTAATCCTTTAATTGGTGTTGTTCTTGTTGTCTTGGTTGTAGCAATTGTCTTGGTTTTTGAAGGGTATGTGATTCCTATGCAAATTAAATAGAAGTTATATAAATTAAACAAATAAATATAACCTGAAAGATCAACCGATCTATACAGTACCATATGTCTCTCCATGGACCTTGATAAGATGTAGAATGATTTGGAATAGACTGTAGTTAAATAAAGTCTTGAATTGCTTGAATGTAATTTGTAATGGCTAATAATAAATTATACTTGTAAAACTGACCACTTTCTATTAATTTTAATATTTGAATTTGAAGAAACATCGCAGTTTTAGATTGTAACACAGCACAATTAATCAATAATATATAGATATTAATTAACCCATTTTATGAACAAATTGTAATATGTCAGAAATCATGAATGAAGATTTTGATCTGGATGTTAACAACTACATAGTCGTGTTACAAAATGCTGTCTTGTCAAACTGATATTATAGGGAAACTCCGCAAAAAAATGAAAAATTGATATTATGTTCTTGAAGCATAATAAACCACATGTTCATCAATAAAAAAGATTAATTCTGTATGTAAAGAGATCAAAATCGATTTTTGAAATTTATTATCAGTTCTTGGAAATCGCCATCTTGTCGGCATGTCCGATATAAAATGTCACGTGGTTTTTGAAGGGTATGTGATTCCTTTGCAAATTAAATAGAAGTTATATAAATTAAACAAATAAATATAACCTGAAAGATCAACCGATCTATACAGTACCATATGTCTCTCCATGGACCTTGATAAGATGTAGAATGATTTGGAATAGACTGTAGTTAAATAAAGTCTTGAATTGCTTGAATGTAATTTGTAATGGCTAATAATAAATAATACTTGTAAAACTGACCACTTTCTATTAATTTTAATATTTGAATTTGAAGAAACATCGCAGTTTTAGATTGTAACACAGCACAATTAAATCAATAATATATAGATATTAATTAACCCATTTTATGAACAAATTGTGATATGTCAGAAATCATGAATGAAGATTTTGATCTGGATGTGAACAACTACATAGTCGTGTTACAAAATGCTGTCTTGTCAAACTGATATTATAGGGAAACTCCGCAAAAAAATGAAAAATTGATATTATGTTCTTGAAGCATAATAAACCACATGTTCATCAATAAAAAAGTTTAATTCTGTATGTAAAGAGATCAAAATCGATTTTTGAAATTTATTATCAGTTCTTGGAAATCGCCATCTTGTCGGCATGTCCGATATAAAATGTCACGTGACTTCTGGTGATATCTATAAACCACGAAGAACAAACAGATTCGGGGATTATCGACCGTGCGTTATTGTCAATCAATCGGGTATTGCCGTAGACGTCATACAGTGTTAAAATGTCTTGCTCAGTGTAGAATGGTTCTGTCAAACAAGGTTGTGACAAAAGTGTACATAGTTTTCCCGATCCCACAACACAAGAAAGACATGCAATGCATGGTTGTGCATCCTTAAAGCAATAGCAAAAAGTTTCATCTATAGCAAGCTTAAGTTGGTGTGTGACGACCATTTTGAACAACCTTCTTTCGAGGGAGATTGGTAATTATATTCTTTTAATAACAAAATAACCTAGCAGTGCTGATAGCTATAGTTATCAAATCCTTATATGATAAGATCTCGTTGATAAACAAATATATAAATTTGATGAGGAAGAAAAGTTTAAATTATAAGAAAGACAAAATTAATGCAGTGTTCTTGTAACAATCAATGATATACAAGAAATTCATTAGTATGCCTCTTTTATTTAAAGTACATTGATTTATATAAAGAATATTTCCGTATATAGACTAGGTAGTTTTTCAAATTAATAAAGTTATACTATTATAAATAATATTTTTTTTTAAATTATGTTATTCAACGTCTATTGACAAGGAGCGATGTTAGGAAGAGCTTTAGCTTGGACATAATATGTAGATATACAAATGTAATATAATATTTCCGCTGCCAGGTTATAGAAATGTAAATATCGAAATATCGGACATTTCAATTTCTTTATTAAAAGAGTCACGGTGGGTATGGTTGTCCTGCGAGAGAATGTTCTGTGCTGGTGATTCGGTCCTGACGGGTGCTGGTGATCAATGAAAAAATGTAAACAAAGACGAAAATGATGATTTTTGACGTTTTCACTCATAAAAAATAGAAGAAAACAGTTGAGATTTTTCAATTTTGTTTCTTATGGGTTCATATGTAAAGCATTAAAAAGTTGACCCTGTAAACTGTTTCAGTAAGCGTAACACAAAAATGCTCATTTTCAGAAAATCTCGAACTGAAAAAATAAAACAAAAATGCTCATAGAGTCCGCTTTCTATACCGCAATCCACACGACAAAACTATTTTGTGAAAAAACATTGCAATTTATTAAAATTTATCATTTTTTCAATTTATTCATGTCCTGATACTGTGCTGGTGGGTCCTGTCATTGTGCTGGTGGGTCCTGATACGGTGCTGGTGATTTTGGATAAGAAGTTGCTCATATTTGAAACAAATGTTACAAAATCAATAAAATTGGGCAGATAAGTATTGTCAATAGGATCTATGACTCCTATTTTAGCTCTTGTGCATCCATTTGGCTGTTTAATATGTGTTTTCAAATGATCGTTACTTATATTACACAATTACATAACAGGGCAACCTCTTTCGTCCAATATCAGATAACAATATATACTATCTGAAATAAAAATAGTTTTATTAAGATATTAAATGCCCCTTACATTGATGCTTCAACAATGATCAAAGCACATGCTGCATAGACATGTTTGTTAGCGCTCCGCATACCCCTCCCCACTTACTCAACCCCCCCCCCCCCCATTTCCTCCTTCATTGTTACAGTGGTGTAGCAACACAACAATTTATCACAAAAATAATAACACAAAGACACACATTATTGAACAACAAATGCTCACAGGTACTGAAAGCTAGTTCAAAGCCGCATTTTCAACTTAAGAAATAATTCATGGGGGCTTGAATATATCGTGATTTTACCACGGGTTGGCCCTTTATGACAAATATTTTACCCCTGAGCGATAGCCCCCATGAATTATTTCGATTCTGATAGGACACATACGGCAATTCTTTTGGATCGAAGCGCTCTAGGTGTAGGCAAATATTTGCCGTTCCCATAAATAAACGCACTAATAAACTAGCGTAAAAGAACGGAGCAAACTGCATTAGTGACATGCTTAAACTATTTAAAATAATGTATTTAGACAGTTTTGGATGAATTTGAATGATAATTTATTTATATGTCTTATATGATGTACAATAAAGGGCTTTTGCCACATTTTAGCATCATTTGTGTATGTTTCCTTGTGATGATTTTCGGATTCACAAGCGTGTATTTTCCCGTAAAATGCTTACATTCTAACGTCATTGTTCTATGACGTCGGGTATCTCATTCATAAAAAAGCATATGACGTGGGAGTACAATCGGAACAGCACTGGCAATATATTCATATTTTACCACGGGTGTGTACTCAAAGCGTTTGAAGGACGTCATGTTAGAATAATAGATATAAACCATGTTCTCATATGCAAAAATCCCAATCGTGTCGATTAAAAAAGTCTCAAAACTTAAGTTCACATTTTAATGTTTGATTAAGCAGAACTTTAATTAAAAGTGTGCAGTGAATCTTGTGCTCACAAAAGTTATAATTGTCATAATTATGTTAACATAAGACTTATAAAGGAAATAAGAAGGTACCAAGAAATATTTTACAGTTCAATTTAATGATCATGAATGGAAGGAAATGGTACGGAAGTTTACATAGGACAAAAAGAAATTGATAGTATTTTTTGGCGAAAGACTTAAACGCAAGAAATAACTTTGATTGACTTGCTTGCTATGTTTGCTCCAAGGATATTTTCAAACAATAGGTAGGCGGAGTTTCAATACATACTGGGATTTGATTGGACAAATACAAACTGACAGGAATTGAAGTTAATGTTTATTGTCCAAACAAATTCTAGTATATAGAAAACATACTACTTACCTGTCGTTTACAACCATCCGAACAATCATAGCAAGCATTTAATCAAGGTTTGCTTTGCATGTATTTATAGAAGAGCTGTAAATTCAAAAAAAAAATCTTGTTGTCGTAGATGGTTAATTCTAATATGACATGCTTCTTTCGCTTTGTAAACAACACCGTGATAAAATTCTCGATATATCTATACTTAGCGCAGACTCCAAGATGTACACAAATGGCTGATTAAATATGCCTCCCACGAAAATCCACATGTATCATAACCTATGTGTAAACGGTTGTGGATTTCGCTGTGTTAACAATTACCTTCTAAACTCGGATACAATTGCATTAAAATAAAGTATTGAGGTAGGTGTTGCTTGTTTTCTCTTCTATTGCATTATTCGCACATTTACTGATTTCAGCAAGTCAACATGGCGGCTCCTTGGTTACAACATGTCAACAGTGAATTTGACGGTAGCCTTACGATAAAAAATGTAAATTTAAAATAGCAAATGTTGGGTTTACTGAGAAGTAAAAAAAGTAATCACATTTTTATTCTAGCCGTTAGTTAAGAAATCATTCATGCAGGTTTATTAGATTTGTTTTACATTTATCGAACAGTGGGTAAAATAGAACAGCCACACACACGGTATTCCCATCATCGCTTCAGTTTTTTAATGATCGTATTTGTCCTATTAGAATCGAAATAATTCATGGAAGCCATAGATTTGTTGGAAATTTACACATGGCCTGGGCCGTGATATTCGAATTTTGGCCCAGGCCATGTGTAAATTTCCAACAAATCTATGGCTTCCATGAATTATTTCTTAAATCCTCAACAAAATATCATTAACTTTGTTGGAACGAATAAAGGTTTTAAATCAAATTTTCGTGGACTTTTTAGCTTCCACCCTGACGAGGCATGTTAGCTGTTCGTATGCTGTTGCGCCTGACGCACCGAAACTTTCACATTTCAATCTTCTTTTCTGAAATATTTTACCCAGCTCATACTTGACAGGATTGTTATTCTAGTAAAAGGTGTAACCAACGAATTGAACACAAGTTAAAAATTCCACAATACTATATAATTCATTTTATGTGTCAATTTGTTCGAAAAAAATCGAAAAGAAGAGTTTTTTAATGTCATGGTTATCTGTCGCTATCTAGATATATGCTTAGCATTTATTTCAGATGACATGGACTCCTCACCCAGGTGACCCTGCTGCCTTTCATAACTTTATCCGTATACAATTATTTTAAAATAGATAACCAAAGGCTGCAACTCGTATACGTATTTTTGTATTTAAATGATTCGTTGTATAAACGAGAATATTTGTGGTGAATGGAAACTGTGAGGGTCAAAATCTTAAATTGCTTGTAAATGTTGCTGGACCCAGTTTCGTTATCTGATCTGAATTTTCTAAAATGTGCAAGGTAGATAGACATTTTGATTTTTTTAACTCGGTAGGTTTGCCCCAATCGCTTGAACATTTACAATATTACAGCCAATTTCAATGAGTGTGTAGACAAAGGGATTACTTTGGTTATCTTGCTTGCTGAACAGAAAAGTCATTGTAAGTTATGTAAACTACCCTACTTTAAGAGTAGACTAGTCCGACAAATGACACATCTTTCTGTCTGTAGGACCAGGCTACTTCGAAAGGAGGGTACTTTACCTTACCTAACAATGACCTCACGGTTTAGCTAACAAGCTATTTTGGAATTTTGAAATGAAAAAGCTAAGAAATCTTAGTTTTGTTAGTGTGTACTAGGTTTTCGAAAAAAAAAACCTGATAACCCTTCAGACAAAAAAAAAATGTTGAAAATATCTTACAGATACAGCAAGTGATATGTAAGATATTTTCAACATTTTTTTTTTGTCTGAAGGGTTATCAGGTATTTTTTTTCGAAAACGGTGGTATGGGTGTCTTCCTCCATCTTGGATCGTAAAAAACAGAGAACCAAAGGTCCAGACTTTCTATCAAGTCAGCAAAATTTGATGCAGGAATGCAGATATTTAATATGAATTTTCATTTTAAAGAACCAATTTATAAGACTATAACTTATAGATATTAATATTTTTGCAATTGTTGATTATTTTTGGTTGTTTTTAATTTTTTTTTTAAAATTGGCATTTTAAGGGGAGGTAACACTAAAACAGTGCACTTTCTGAAGGAATCTACCTGAAATTTTCCTATTTTGTATTTTAGCGTGGAAAACGTACGGTGACCTTATTTTTTCTTTTGAAATTCTGAAATCATTGTCTGAAGGTATCTTTTTCTTAAGTTTTTAACAATTCTATCATTTTGTTTAGTTTCTAATCCCAAAATGATGTTTTTTCCTGTATAATCCATACAAAATGTGTCATTTTGTTACATCCTGTAGCTTGAGAAAATGCACGGTGACCTATCATTTTTATTATATTTTTCAACATATATCAATAGATACTACGTTTTGGCAAAGTATGAACAAATTCTATCATTTTTATTTTAGACTCCCATACCACCTTAATAGCTATAAGATACATTTTTCTTTTAAAATACAACTTTTAAATCTTACGGGAAACTATTCTAAGCTTAAAACTTTCACTGTAACCTCGCTTTAACTTATCCCCCATCCCCCCCCCTCCCCCGAAAAAAAAACCCAAAACAAGCAAACCCGCAATACTATTGTCATTCTTATAGTCAGCACTCAATTGTTCACAAACAAATGTGTTTAAAGCTGCTAAAGACATATGATTCAAACGCTCAGTAAGTCCTTTGTTCTATATTTTTGCTCTCCATTTTTATGCAAAACCTTTTACATTTTTATTTTATCGGTTATTGTTGAAGGTCGTACGATGACATATGGTTGTTAACACATACTTTCTTTGGTTTCTTATGGAAATTTTTCCATTGACAACAAACATACCACATCATCTGCATTATATAAGTATTGTATAAATTACAACGTATTTTGGTAATCTTGCAAAATGATCGTAATCCCGAAAATCGTTAACATATTTTCTTATCTTAAAAGGGGCAAGAAGGGTTCCATCAACAGGCCAATAAATAAAATTACAGTTAATTTAAAAAAAAATAAAAAAAAAATAGGTGTATTTTTTCTCTCATAATAACAGTAAACAGATTCACAACAATGTCAATTTCAAGAAAGCAGACAACAGTTTATTAGTCAATAACAATGCAGCATCAATGATCTTGAATATATGCTTCTTTTAACTAAAATATAAAGGCACAGAACCAGGACATTGGAGCACAGTACCAGGACCGTTTTTCTTATCACCAGCACAGCGTCAGGACAATTCCGTTTAACGAACTTGTACGACTTTTGCAATATAATATTGTTGTAATATACTTTGCATAGTACTTATGACGCATCAGAGAAAAATTAAGCAACAAAACAGTCGTTTTATTGCCCTTCTGATACAATGTAAACAAACCCACCAGCACAGAATCAGGACCCACCAGCACCTGACAGGACCAAATCACCAGCACAGTACGTTCTCTCGCAGGACAACCATACCCACCGTGAGAGTTGTGTTTTTAAACTAATCTTTGAATGATATACGGAATAAATTCAGAACGGTCATTTGTCAAGACACTTTACATGCAGTAAAATGTGTGACCCTATCTGGTATATTCGGTGAAAAATGTATAGGTTTTTTTTCCTTTTTAAATTTTATTTCGTTATCGTATTAAATAAATATTTTGGCTTTCTCCCTAATTGACAAAAGGTATGTCAGAATTATTGTTAGATGTAATGTCAGAGTGACAAATTCAGCTAGGTATTCCAAGGACGTATATTCGACACATGTCCCTGTGTATTCCAGTGACATCCTGTCGACTAAAATTCGTATGACACAATTAAACAATACAGGTTCATGCATGGTCTCTTTATTGATGTACCCGGTTTGCACAGGTACCATTTATTGAACCAAATATTTGTGTCTGATAATAAGTTTTAAAAAAATCATAAACATGATCGTTGAAATTTTTGAGAAATAGATAATGTTTTGTAATGATTATGGAGCCTTTTTGAAAAAAAAAATCTTCATGCAAATACAAGCTTTTGTCGATATACAGTAATGCATCACTTATAGTCACTTGAAGATAAGCTGAGAATCCCTTCTATGTCTGTCCGGTTTTTTTGTCTTATGTCCCCTATATCTTTATAAGGATTAGGATGTCTAGGATGACACGGGAATTTGTCATTGTATTAAAATTAAGAAGTGTAGATAGAGTGGAATATTGAAAACAATATATAACCGAATAGAGAAAAAATAAAGAGAAAGATCGACGAAGATGGAAACTAGTTATTGCAAAGAAGCGGATATAAAAAGAGAGGCACATTGGGAAACAAATGTTTGCATGACAAAGTTATTGCTCGCTTTGATATTTTTAGTTATACAAAATCACACATCGTGTTCCTAATTTCATACATCTTAAAGTAAAACGACATAAGAAACCTGTAATACTAGCTACTCAATATGGTTGTATTGGAATACAGATTGACAACTAGGCATGGTCCGAGATGATGTAATATTTGCCACATGACGCTCATATTTCTTTCTACCCTCATCATTTTATTCATTAAATATTGCTGTAAACATTGATGTTTAACACCCAAACAAAATGGGAGTAGTATGTACCTTCAGAGCTTCTTCGTGATATATATTTGTGAAATATATAATTACTTTTTGGAGAGAACACTCACCAAACCAAAACGAACGATATTACCATGCAGGCATTTAGTTTTCGTCAGACACAAGATAAATAATCACTCTCAAAAACGTATATATGCATGCAGTTTTCAAATATCAAGAACAATTAGCGGTCTATAGGTCACTGTTAAGTCCGTTTACAAACTGTTTAGAGTCAGACATGCCACTTGTACATTCTTTGAAGCCTTCATGTACCACTTTCGACGATGGGAACTCTTCTCTGATGGTGTTGACAACATAAGCTTATATGGTAATTCTGGTTATCTGTATACAAGTGGTTGGCCTCGTCTGTCCCAACAACCATATTAACGAAACGCTACTAGTCTGCTTTTTCTGGTAGAGAGGACCTCTGGAACTCATCCTCAATGGCACTTATACGCCAGAAAACTTACAAGTATACAAGTAAAGATTGTTTCAAGAAACAACGAGGTTGGGACGAATTAATCTATATAAAATCGTCAATAGCAACTGTTTTACATTACTAAGATATGCCTTTTATTACAACTACTGTACTACTAATTTGGATAATTGACCGCTATCCTGTTCAATATTGCACACAATTATCATGCATAAAATATAAAACAAACTTGTAAAAAAAATCCTCAAACAAAATAATGTATTAGATAAGATTTATAATATATGTATATCCATTAATGAAATAAACGATAATTAGCATTCTTTTCACAAATAATTTAGTTAGTGATTGTCAGATTAATTTAAATAAGTAAGATCGAAATGTTAAAAAGAAAAAAAAAATCATGCTAGTTCCACTGTTGTATTCATAATTTTTTTTCAATTAAACACTTTGAAATTGCGAAAGATTTGCGATACTTAGCATTTAAAAATCGCCAGATTTAAACACAAGTTAAAAAATTCCGGTAAAGTGAATCAGACGTGCAATAATTTTTATTTGGGAAACGCAACATTTAATTTTTAAGGTTCTTTCAACTTAATATTTTAATTTTATGCTAATTGCATAGAACGTTATCGGAAATTGTTTCATTTTTATGTTGCATACACTTCCGAAATTAAAAATTTATTTCAATAAATTTATACAATTAAATTATTGTTTCTCTATTGTCATCGGTGTATTAAACTCGCTATACCCTTTCTGTTAATTCATTCGAAATGACAACATTCACAGCTGTGAACACTTGAATTCACAACTGTGTACACCTGAGGCTAAATTGCTGCAAGGTAAAGTTCAAACCAATTTTACGCAAATCGAGAAATATACAATGACTTTACAAAATAATATACACACTCTGTTCACACATATTTTTCATTGAAATGGTTATCAAAGTTATAACGGTAAATAAAACGTAAAATATTTTCAGTTTAAGATCAGTAAAAATGTTCAACAGATATTTTATGAAAAAATCCCAACAATAATTTTTGAAATTAATTCGAAAATATTTATATTCATATAATTATATAGGAAGTTTTATTCAATAATACAATAATAATACAAAACGGTACACGCACGTTTATTTTGATATTGTGGTTATTAACTACGACCAACGTGCGCTTTTAATTACGTAGTATTGTGAGAAGAAATTAAGACTTTAACAGATTTTATTTTTTCCCAGGATTCAACAAATCGGGCTAAAACGTCACAACCCACTCTCGTAGGTCAAGCAAAAAAGTTACAAATACTTGATTTTCTCCGTTATTAGAAGGAATATAAATATAAAACTTTGTGATCGTGTTTTTTATGTTAAGACGAACATATTAAGATGATAAGTAAAAAATCGCGGAATTTCTCTTTAAACAAATTAACTCTGTAATTAAGTTAATTTTTTTATTTGACCTGTTACTTGTCGTGAAGGCTTCAGAATGTTTCATTCATTTTCATTTAACAACAATAGAAAGAAAAGCATTGGCTTTTGAAAAGGGTTTAAAATTGTTAACGTCGAAAACCATTCGGGTACAATTTTAGAGCAGACGGAAATTGCACCTAGATCCCTAGCTTTACTCATTTTGAATCGAAACCAGATTTGAATAGATGAAGAAACCAAATGTTATGGTATAGTTTTTGATAGAACATTACCCTTTCTTTCCCATATAAAAATGTCTAAAAGCTTTAGATATTTTAAAAGTCACACTTAATTCATGGAAACAAAACTAGATCTAGAAGGAAAATGAAAGCCTGAGCGACACAATATCTAAACATGCTAAGAGTAATAAAAGTAAAAATACCTTTATCCGATTTTTCAATCTATTATCAGAGAATATGCATTTAATCTATTGAAAAGGGAACGATACGTATATAACATGAACTAAAACCAAATGTTGACAAACCTTTATATAATTTTATATACAATTAAGACCAGTTTGCTTTTTATACATGTGTTATACCCGATCATCTTTAAAAAAAAAAACATATCGATTGCAATCGTTCTTTCTTTAATTCTATCTGAATTTTTCTATAAGTAGTACATCCCTGTTAATGAAGTCTGCAGTTTGTGAAAATGCATAACAATAAAATTATTTTCGTTATTTGTAGGAAGAGAGTATGTTTCTGTTGAAAAATGGAATGTTGACAATTGGAAAATTGACAAGTCTTTTTAATTAAGGAGATATTTACGTGTGTTGTTCATGTACATCATGTTTTTATAATTTGAGCGTTCCTGACGATGATAAATCCAGTTGAGCCAATCGAAATCATTACAGATATAGTGTTAATTTATTTTTCGTTTTTAATCACCACGTTTGTCATCGTTTTGGGGGCCTGTTTATCGAAACTGTCCAATGAAATTAGGATAGAGTTAAGACCGACTTACCACGAGGGTATCACCAGCCCAGTGGTCAAAACTTCGGTGTTCACTTGAATATTAATAATGTGGTCATTTTTATAAATTTCCTGTTTTCAAAACTTTGAATTTTTCGAAAAACTAAGGCTTTTCTTATCCTAGACATAGATTACCTTAGCCGTATTTGGCACAACTTTTTGGAATTTTGGATCCTCAATGCTCTTCAACTTTGTACTTGTTTGGCTTTATAAATATTTTGATTTGAGCGTCACTGATGAGTCTTATGTAGTCGAAACGCGCGTCTGACGTTTTAAATTATAATCCTGGTGCCTTTGGTTACTATTCAGAGATGTATATGAAAAATGAAAAAATAAAAGATAGTATCAAATTTTACCAATGATTATGATTTTTAAAAAATAATAATAATTAGAAACTTTTTATTCGTTTTTAATTAAAAATAATAATTAGTGTTTATATAATAATTGCACATTCAAACTCTTTGAAACAAAGATAAAAATTATAACTACGTTAAGAATTGAACAAACTAATTGTAAATAGTTATAAACTAAATATTTAATCTATGGAACGCCAAAACTGTCATATTATGGCCATTTGCCATTATATGATGTGATATTACACTTATATAATGTGCATTTGACAATATATGACGTGTACAAACCTTTATATGGTGTCCAGTTGACATTATATGATGTCCAAATATTCTTATATGATGTGCATATACACTTTTATGAGGTGCATGTATCCTTATATAATGTCCAAACATCCTTATATGACGTGATTGTGTCCTTATATTATGTACAAATGACATTATATGATATGCAATTGTCTTTATATTCTGTGCGTTTACCTTTATATTATGTGCAAACATCTTTATATGATGTGATCTTATCATTATATTATGTGGTTCGATTCATTTCATTATATGATGTGCAAATATACTTATATAATGTGTAAATATACTTATATGATGTGCAAACATCCTTATATGATGTGCAAACATCCTTATATGCTGTGATTTTGTCCTTATATTGTTACGGTTTAGGGTATAAGTTGTAGGTTTGTACATACGACTGTTTCAGGCTACTCAGTAAACACTCTATTATATTTTCGCGTTCGTCGTTTACTGTTAGCCAACGTGTATACAAAGACATTTGATGAACATTGTGTATACTTATATATTGTTATTGTATGTAAATATTGTTAGTAAGGTCTCTGCATGGGAATAATAATATAGAGTTCGTCTTCATTGTTTGACCATGGGGGGTCCCCTGACTGAACGACTGTTCCCACCTTCTGTTTACCCTTATTTCACACGTTCCCGCTTGATTACCTTGTTATTTTATTAGCGTAAGGCATGAATATTGTAACTGGGGCCCATACATGCTAAGAGTAAGCTTAGATAAGTCCCGTTTGTCCATTTATCGATGCCTGGAATAAGAAAATCCTAAGTATTTCGAAAAATTCAAAGTTTTGTTAAACAGAAAATTTATAAAAAATGACCACATTATTGATATTCATGTCAGCAACGAAATGTTGACTACTGGGCTGGTGATACCCTCGGGGACAAAACGTCAAAACAGCAGTGGCATCAACCCAGTGGTTAAAATAGTTTTAATAGTTATCAAAGGTACCAAGATGTTTGCACATAATATAAGGGTAAACGCACATAATATAAAGACAATTGCACATCATATAATGCTATTTGTACATAATAAAAGGACACAATCACATCATATAAGAATGTTTGGACATCATTTAAGGATACATACATCTCATATAAGTATATATGCACATCATGTAAGTATATATGCGCATCATATAGGTAAATATGCACATCATATAAATATATTTGTACACCATATAAGTATTTATATAAGTATAAGTATTTATGCACATCATATAGGGATATTTGCACAGCATATAAGGATATTTGCACATCATATTAGTATATATGCACATCATAAAAGTGTATATGCACATCATATAAGGATATTTGGAAATCATATAATGTCAACTAGGGTTTGCTCCTGGTTTGCCCACTTTTAATTCTACCAATTATCTATTTGTAAAGAAAACAAAAAGACAAAAGGTTTAATGAGCATACAATTGTATAGTCTGTTTCAACTTCGGTATATAAAATTTTGTTAATGTTTTCTATATATCAAGGTTTTTTTTTTGTAATTTCATTTTAAGTTGTATAAAAAAAAAAAAAAAAAAATCCAATATTTTTTCTCAATAATTTAATATCAATTCAATGAATTCATACATGTACAATGACAAACAATGACATTCTGTTATAAAAGTGTCTTTGTAATTCATTAGTTTCTGAATGATTTTCATGATATAAATACACCACTACAAGTTTTCTGTTATTGCAAACATATTTTATTTAATATATATGAATCAATTTTATAAATGTATTGTATAAAGAAATAAATAAAGCACTATCATAATGGTAAAATAATTAATATGGGGCACTATATGTAAAAAGTTAAGAGATACAATCTTTTATATCTACATCAAAATTCCCAATACATTAAATTTACGAAGTCACAAATTGCAATATTGCACTTAATTGTTCAGTTCAAATGGATAAGATAGGAAGCTGCGTCAGAGTAATCGTTGATAAGTCCTTGTTGGTAACAGTCTTTCAGTAATTGGAGTCTGGTGTCTATTTCTATGTATCATCGTCTTTTTAGTTTCATTATATTACTTTTTACTTTTTTTCAGACTGAACCAATAATTGAAACTATTTGTTGGAAAATTGTAAAAATAATAAACATTTTTTAGTACACATTTTTACCTATTTCTTTTTTTTCTGTTTGTCAAATTAAATACATTTTCCTGCCAGAAAAAATTACAAAATGTAGAAATTTTTGCACATTTTCCTTAGTTTAATAGCAGAATATAATATATATATATTTTTAATTTTACAGGTGAATTAAAGGTAAAAATATGACTATTATTCTGAAATAAACTATAACTGTTAAAACAAAAATTCCCCTATGTTTACATATGCATGTTATTAAAAGTGGGCAAACCAGGATGACACCGGCAACTAGACACCATATAAAGGTTTGTAAACATCATTTATTGACAAATTCACATCATATAAGGTTAAAATCACATCATATAATGGCAAATGGCCATAATAAGACAGTTTTGGCGTTCCATAGTAATCGGTAAAAATCATTATATATTTTGAATGAGTTGAATTCGGAGCGTCACGGTTTCCTACTTAGAATTCAATGACAAATCTCGTGCATCCATCATATAAATACGGAGAACTTCAACTATTCTGCAAAAAAATATATGCGTGAATATGCGCAAGACATGAAATCTGAATTTTAAAGATGCAGAGCGACTCTCCTGGACCAAGTTGAAAAGAGTAAAATCTTGTTTTTTAGTAAATAGTCAAATGTTGCAACCAATGGTCCTGAAAAGAGGAAATGATATTCAATATGTGCATTAAAGTAAATACTTCCAAAACAGGCCATATTTGTTAATAAAATAACAATCCTAAGTACATCCTAAAGTTAGGACCATCCTGAGACCATCTTAAGACACCTAAATTGGTATCCTAAGTTAGGACCATTCATATGATTATCTTAAGTTAGGACATGTTTGATAAACCCACTTAGGACTAAGCTATGTCATAATCCTAAGAATGCTTCGATAAACAGGCCCCTGGTTTGTATTCGTACCTCGATGTCAATACCGTGGAACAAAATATAAGAAAATGTGGTAGGAGTGCCAATCAGACAACTCTGCATCCAAGTCACAATTTTTAAAGGTAAACCATTAAAGTTCAAAGTATGGTCATTATCACGGAGTCTTGGCTAACACCAAACGGTCCATAAAAAATCGCTCGTGTAAAACCATTCAAACGGAAAACCAACAGTCTAATAAAAAACGAGAAACACTTATGATCCACATCAACAAACCACAATTACTGAACATCAGATTCAAAAAGTTTGTGAGTGAATAATTTGTGTCTAGGCGCTGCATAATTTGGGGAAATTTTTATTTCCACAAAAATGTAAGTAAATTTCTAAAGTAGATTTGAACAGATGTCCTCTTAATGATATAATTTGTGTGACAACTACATTAACAAGCTGAAATAAATGTGATACCGAAATGTTTATGAAGTTTGTACGGTGTATTTCTTCGCGATTAAAATCAAAAGCACGTTTCTCACTTAGCTATTCAAGAGTTTGAATGACCATATATTCGTTCAGTTGGGTTTTTATTGGCAAATGAATAAATAAAGTGTCAGTATGCATTATAACATGTATGATTTAAAGACTTGACATGTTCATCGTGGTTTTTAATGTTAATACAATAATAAGAAGAAAACCTAAATAGACAAGAAGGAGTAAGAAAGAGATGATTAAAAATTTACGATTTTCAGAGGTTAATAATTACATTGTCAACGCTTATATACATTTGTAACAATATATCTGATCTTAAATACCCATACTATCAGAACATCAGTATATAAAATCTCCTAACCTTTCTGACGCTTTTTGAAATATATCTCATTCAAGCCAAAAGAATCTTACAAACATAAATAAGCTACCAACCTGCACTTATTGTGAATGACTTATAATTTCAAAATGGCGTGTATTGACTAACACTATTAGCTTTGTACCGTGAGGCGAACCAACAAGAATGCAAATCACGAAATTTCTGCATGGCTGTTAACTTAGTGATTTATTTTACTCACCGCAAATTTCACATTTTTGTCCGGAGCAATTTGAGTTCATACAAACAACTTCAATAAGAAGTTCGAACCTAAATTGGAGATAAAAAAACAAACAAATTAAATATCGGTTAGTTTTAATCCATTACATATGCTTGAACACTACAAATATATTTTCTATACATTTCTGCTTTTGATATTCAATAAGGCAGAAACTTGAACTGATTTCCGTATCGCTTTCTAATTATTTTTATGATAAAAGAAGAAATATTTACATGTAAGGCAACTGCATGAAGATATTAATATTTATGCAAATAATTCTTCGATATAAAACATACTTAGTGTATTGTGTTTTGCAATATTAAACGTGATCATCATATCATATTGTTGTTCATTTATCTAATCAAACATAGAATAAGACAAATCACGTTTAACTTATCATGTCAAAATTTGTAGCATTTAACTTCTAGTGAAAGAAAAAAATAAAAGCTTTTATCTACATAACTACATTAACAAGCTGAACTAAATGTGATACCACACATTCATTATATTTCTAATCAGTGAGAGGTTTAAGCTAGCTACAAAGCAAGGTTCAACCTACCATTTTCTACATACGAAAAAGTAAAATCACAAAAATACTGAACTCGGAGGAAAATTCAATCGGAAAGTCCCTAATCAAACACCTTACCATGTCAGGAATATGACAGTTGCTATTCATTCGTTTTTGATTTTGCATTATGATTAGGGACTTCTTGTTATGAATTTCCCTCAGAGTTCGGTATCTTTGTTGTTTTACAATTTTCCAATATTCTTCAATCTTTCTTGATAATTTAATAAAATTGAGAATGGAAATGCATGGGGAATGTGTCAAAGCGACAACAACCCTACCATATTGTATTGATTTAATTTATCACTCCTGATATACGATTGTTTCAATGTGGTTTTGTTTTATTCATCATGAACTTAACCTTATATCAAAAGAGCCTTATTACAATTGGTGTAGTGGTAATAAGATTTTTTATAACAAATAGTATTAATTGTCTCTGTTATCTCGAGTTCGGGAAGTCTTCGGTGCAATCCACAGCCCAGTCAAACCAAACAGTTGGGTTTTTTCCCGTTTTTCTGTAGAGCACGAAGCAAATAGATCATGTGATAAGACGAGCATGCTTGAAAGTCATATGAAACGAGTGCCTGGTGAAAAATAATGTTTATCAAATTCTTGAACCAATGCATGTATGTATATATCATAAACTTAGTCTTCTGTGCACAATTTTATCATTTTTTACGTATAATCGTCAATTTTTTTTCTCTCTGTGTGTTATAATTTAACAAATATGGCAGCTCATTAAAGGCCGTGTTTTGGCTCCGAAGTTTACCGATTGTCACCTTATAGTAAACAATTAGAAAAAAAGCACGGGTATTGAGCACGTGTTTAACATGTACAATCAGATAATAGATTAAATAGATATAGAAAGATGTGGTATGAGTGCCAATGAGACAACTCTTCATCCAAATAACAATTTATAAAAGTAAACCATTATAGGTCAATGTACGGTCTTCAACACGGAGCCTTGGCCCACACCGAGCAACAAGCTATAAAGGGCCCCAAAATTACTAGTGTAAAACCATTCAAACGGGAAAACCAGCGGTCTATTTTATATTAAAAAAAAAGAAACGAGAAACACGTATAAATTACATAAACAAACGACAACTGTACATCAGATTCCTGACTTAGGAAAGGTGCAAACATTTGCAGCGGGATTTTCAGCCTGGTTAAACAAACAACATAAACAATGAAGAAAGAGTTGAATTCATGTAGTGTTCCCTTCAGTTTCCATAGCGGGAACATAATGCACAGCCAGGGTATAAAAAACTCGTTTCATAAGGTTTATTCTTTGAACGTCTCCTAAAGTTAAATAGACACCGACCGCTGTTTTTTTCTTTTCGGAGAGGAATGTGGTTTATATATGGGAGACAATTTAAAACACCTCTTTTAAAAACATTTTTTTTTATTTCGTAGGACCTTTTATTGGATTTGCATAAACTAATGCCGTTGTTCATTATTATTTTCAATAGTTACAAACTTTTTTCTCGCATTCATTCTATACTATTTTCTAAATACTGTAAATTCAGAAATTATTGCGTGCATTTACTATTACGATTTTTTCATTTTAGTCTTAAATTCGATTTGAATTTTTACGATGTTGAGAAAAAATCCTGTTTTATTCATATAAAACATTTCAAAATGCAAGTTAAAATTATTGCGTTTACAACTCTGTCGCATTTTTCGCAATAATAAAAAGCTCGCAATAATTTTGGAATTTACAGTATATGCCTTATCTTGCATACCTTATTTAACGTACAATATTTATAATTCAATATTTTTTGCAGCATATTTTTTGTTGTTGTTTCTGAATATTCAGCATGTTCAATAGCAATTGAGAAGATTGCAATAGAAATAAAATAGGAGCTTAACTTATGAATTATCATTAAATGAAACGTTGTGTACCTTATTTAAGACATGCTGTTAGTATAGAATGTAATTCGATATATGTCATGGAATAATTGTTAATGATAAATGTGTATTTGAAGGTGTTTTGAAGATTTACTTCAAATTATATCTAATCATTAATAGCAAAAGAAAGATTCTAAATAGCCTTGACTATATCTGTATTTGAAAACATATTTATGTATTGATAGTGTTGAATAAATTACATACTCATAACGACCATCTGAACTTCGTGTCTTTATTCTGAATCCATTTGGTGTTTGGTTTCTTGTTACTTCACAAGACATTGAAACTGGATGAATAGCGGTCTTCGATGTTGGTGTTATTCCAATTACAACATTTTTAATACTTGCCATCTGAAAATTAAACTAACGGCTAATATACAATCTCCGATGCACATCTCATACCTGTTTCTTAATTTTTCAATTTATAATATGACGATATTCCGTTTAGTTTTCAACGGATCCGATATAAACTCTACGCTGGATATTGCCTAAAATGGTCATTTATCTTATCTCCTATTTATTTTTTGAAATATGATTGGTAAGAGCAACCACGTGGAGACCTATATATTTCATATAAGGTATTTGGCGGGCTCATTTCAATTCACGGTTAGTAGTGCAACGTGCCGTCATACAACCAACAAGGTATTGAGGGAAAATCTGAAAAGTTCAACAAACGAAGAAATTGATGATGAACGTTTGAAATAAATTCATAAAACACATTTAAAGCAAACAAATTGTTATTGTCGGTGTTTGTTTTTTAATAGAAATGGAAGTAGGTTCTTAATACAAAGTATCGAAAGTCACTGATGAGTCTTTTGTAGACGAAACGCGCGTCTATATATAAAATGTAGTCCTGGTATCTATGATGAGTTTATTTACAACCACTGGGTCGATGCCACTGCTTGTGGAGATTTATTTCCCCGAGGGTATCACAAGCCCAGTAGTCAGCACTTTTTGTGCTGACATAAATTATCATTGATATTGTTTTATTTATAAATTAACTTTAATTTTGAATTTTTGAAAAACTAAGGCATTTCTACCTCAGGCATAGACTACCTTAGCTGTATTTGGCATAATTTTTAGGAATTTTGGTCCTTAATGCTCTTCAACTTCGTACTTTATTTGACCTTTTTAACTTTTTTGGATTCGAGCGTCACTGATGAGTCTTTTGTAGACGAAACGCGCGTCGGGTGTATATATAAAATTTTGACTAATACAAAAGTGTACGAATGAATAATAAAATTTAGGACATATACTGACTGACATGAAGTATGAAACATTTGCATGTGTATTGCAGTATTGTTAAAAGCTACATATAAATGTAAAAATCACGCTATTCTTATTTCAGTGACTTGCTCTGCATTATATTTGTCGATTGGATTATTATCTTGTTTAATTTTTTTAATGCAATTGTTGTGTTATATGATGACAGGGTTGATTTTTTAAGCTCACTTGATACCTCTGTATGGTTTTGCAAATTTGAATGTAAACTATTTAATTTTGAACTAAATCTGCGATTTACTTTTTTTTTATTCTCTACGACACTTTCACTTTTTTAATCATATTTTTTTACCCAAAAAATGAATGAAATACCTCTTCAATATAAACAAACGTGAAGCTGCTTCCATTAACCGCCATCATATCTGTCTTTTCTTGATTATAATCGGGTGGTTGAAGACAATCAGAGGACATTTTCCTACCACATGGATTTTTGCTAGACAGCGACAAGAAAATGAAAACTATGAGTACAAAAATTTTAGAAGCATTTTTAGCTTTATTCCTTCTAAGTAATAAATAATATATGCTAAAAATCATCAGTTTTATTCCAAGTAATTTACATGGATGTTAAAAACAAGAGCGCGCACGTTAAATTATGTCGAATGGTTATTTATAATGATTAAATATGTTTTGAAAGTCAGCAATGTGAAGTTTTATACAAGTATCAAATGATTAATTTAAACTTGGTTAGCTTAACTCTACCCGACAAAGCCATACGCCACATAAAGTAAGCATATTGCAGACCTAATTTCGAAAACTTACCAATAAGCCATTAGAATGAAGTTAGTCTCAGATAAACACTGCCAGACAACATGCATATGCACACCCTGCAATCTTTTCACACGTACAATATAAGTGTCATTGCTAATATAACTGATAAACGGCCATTAGAACTTGAAAATTGACCAAGAAACCATGAAAATGATGTTAAGTCAGTAAAATAGACACTCCAATAAAGCATAACTATGTCCAATGACCCATAAAAAGTTCAATGTAAAAACAAATGCAAGATAGAAATGTTCACCTATAAAAACATTCCGTACATCATGGATAGTTGACTAATAACTTATAATAAATGAGACACGTACTTGAGCAGGAAATCAAAGACTTAAGATCAAGGTCCAGTAAACACTGTCTCGTGAACATATAGATCCCGTACAGCAAATAAAGTCATCTTATGTAAAAGTTTTTAAATTATTGCATCAAGTTGTAACTTAATAATTTATCAGTTATACATTGATAAATTTTATTGAAATTTCAAACGTCACAACAGTGAACTAGCTGGAATTTATATACACCATAAGAACGAATCAAATGAACAAGTATGAAAAGGAAACAAACAATAGGGAACTGTCTTTTTTGTAGTTATTCTTTATTTAGATTTTCCGTTGCTTAACTGATTTATATCAAAATTTAGAAATAAACTAGTCATATAGATACCAGGATTAAATTTTAATATTAACGCCAAGGACACTTTTACTATTAAGATTAGGTTCTTATTCATGTTTTAGCATGTTTAGATTAGGGACTTTCAGTTTTGAATTTTCCTGGGAGTTTAGTATGTTTGTACATTTACTCTTAAAATATATTTACCCGATATTCTATAAAGAGATTATTTAAAGCAAAATAAAGACACAAATAAAGACAACGTCTTTGATTGAGTTGATTTGTTATTTTTGATAAGCGATTTGAGAAATCACATTTAAACGTCAAAGGGAAAGGTACAAAACTATCTGCTGTACTTCTTACTTCTACAGAACTTACTTGGTTTAACAGACCCAATTAGCCTTACAAAAAGGCCATCAGATATCAGAGCAATATCAGATAATGTGAATCAATGTGATGGGAATGAGAACATAGCCTGCATAATTAAAAAGAATAACTCACTTTTTATAAAAAATTTGAAGATATGTGTTATGACAGTCTGTATAACCATTCATTCTACAATCAGTTGACAATATCTTAACCAATACATTCTTTATCTTGTCCTCAGTCTTTACATTTAAGGTCTAAAAAATAAAGATATATCAGAAGAATGTCATATGATAAGTATAGTTTCGTTCCATTCATATTCTTTGAAAGGCATCAATATTATTCACAAGATCACTATTGGTGTGCCTGTTAATTTCAATGCTATTACTTTTGTTGGCGCCGTCATTGTTTTTATACTAAAGGGTTCCCCCATTAAGAAAAGTTTGATGTTGGTGGCATATGTTTTGGTGCGGCTGTTTAATATATTCTCACATTCGCTTAAATTCCAGATGTTTGGACCTTCACCTATGGCATATATACTTGCCTTCTCAATGTGTCATTGAAGTGCGCTTTGCCATACACACTTCACTTGTCGTTTGTTTTGTTTTGTTTTGTTTGTTTTTGTTTGGGATTTTTTCTTTGGGGGGACTGGTTGCTGTCTCCTAAACGTATACCAGTAAACTCATGTCTATTGTGTGTTTATTTAACCGATATAACGTTCATAGATAATTTTTGGGAGTGTATCTCAAACACTTAATACAACAACAAGTTATATAAAAAAAACTAGAGGCTCTAAAGGTATAATACCACCAAATCATGGTACGTCACATCCGGTTGCATACGAAAGTAGGTCTAAAAAAATATTCCCTTGAATTTGACAGTTGAAGAAAATTAACCCTGCATTTCAATGCACTTAAATTTTTTTCTGAGTCATAAACATGTATGTTGGGTGTCTGAAAGCATCATTCTTTTTTTATTTGATGGTCTTTTTGGAAAGTTAAGGTTACATAGTTACCAAAGCAGGTAACCAGTAAATAACAGTGTAAAAATTGGGTTGTTTACTTCCGGTGTTGGTTACTTTCTTATATGCAATGAAATGTAGTGTGAAATTTTCACTGTAGCACTGGAAAGGATTAAACTTTATTCATGCAAAGTATTTCTTTGGTTGAAGTAAAGGTAAATACTGTACATTTTTTTTAAAAGTGCCAATTTAACAAAGACTAATAGGGGAAAATCAATGGTGGTATTACACCTATTTAGGGAAACTACACGTGCACTGGTGACCTTATTGTACTTTCATTTTTAAAAATTATTACTAAACTAGTTCATACGTTGTAAAAATGGACTATTTGGAATGGATTGAGACACAGAAAGCACGTTTGAGGGAAAATTGCCTTGAAATGGGGGTTTACGGGTGTTTGCTAAGTCAAATGGGTGGACAGACAAAGCTGTATTCAGTGTATAGTGTTAGGTTTCCTAGGGACAGAAAAAAAAGAACATTGTATGGTCACAGATTTGCATACATGTTGCACACTGAGAAATTTGACCTATCAGAGGAATTTGATGTGTCTCATCTGTGTCATCAGAAGAGATGCATCAACCCTGAGCACTTGTCTTTCGAGCCGTCTCATATCAACCAAGACCGCCTAGTTTGTCGTGGTACACACCCAACAAGGTGTCGAAAACACAAACCCTACCAAGACTGTTTGATTTAAAATGGTAAAACAATAATGGTTTTAAAGAGAAGTCTTATTTTTTCTTCATATGATATAATTTATGAAATACACTTTTGAATCCACATACATATATTACATTGGGATCTTTCTTATAGCTTGCCATGCTAATCCCCATTTTACGTGAGCCTCTGTGTCAAATTTTAAATCACCCTTACAGTTTTGTTTATACAACATGTGATTTTTTCATTTCAGTGTTAACCATGATCTGACGATCATTCTGTTGAAAAATCTTATATGTGAATTGGTCTGCAGATGACACTTTAGCATTGAGGTATGTATCAACTAATGTCATGTTTTCCTTTTTGTTTTGGCCGCAAAAGTTTACAATTTGCCATTGTGCCGTCTGTATTTTGCACCGACAAAACATCATTTAAACACTTGCCTTGGATTTATACACATCAGAATCCAGTCTCACATACTTAAATTTTATAATTCTTACCAAATATTTTTTTTACCAGCATTCAAAGGGATATAACCCTTTTTTAAACCATTTTGAGGTATTTTTTATCACTCTTTCTCCTCATTTTCTAATGTAAAATACAAGAAAGTGGACTTATTAGAAATATACTGCAATAAATAAATGAAGTGACTTTGATATCAGTAACAATAATTGATTGACTGAAAGGGAACCGTTATTTGTCACACTCGGGGAACAGACCAAAAACTCAAGTTACACATAAGGGCTTATAGAAACTTCGGTGGAGACTGTTGACATTTAAAGAGACAGTTCTTTCAGCTAAAACACTTAAATTATTGATTTAACATTGCATTTCTTTCATTTTTTTGTGGGAAAATAATTATATTTGTTTTATTTTTTAGGCAAAAGATATCAAGTTTTGATGAAAAAAGAAGGAAGAAGGAAAAATGGACCAAAACAGACCAAAACAGACCTTCAAATGAACTCTAAAAGGTACAACAAAATTGTATATCATCTTAAAGTTGTCTTTTGTATCCTATTTAATTGTTTGAATGCTTAGATCATGAGTATATGATCAGATATTATTCAACACTGCATTTTATAATGATACACTGAAATTAGGATTTTTCGAAGAAATTAGACTGAAATCGCCGTAGGATATGGCCTTACATTATAGTGATTTTCTCTGAAACTATAGATCTGACTGAGACAAAGCTTGGCAGTTATGCTTGAAATAACTTGCAATTGGAGGGAAAAAAAATACATTTAGTTTATTTGACATTTAGGTGTTCTTTAAAGAGCCTGTGTCGCTCACTTGCATTTACTGATGCTTTGGAAATCATGTAAAATAAGGTTAAAATCATAATTAATAGTATAAGTTATCATTAGATACTATAATAATATCTAAGATAATAGCAAAAAACTGCAAAATTTCCATAAAATTGCTATCTCAGGGGCAGCAACCCAACAACTGGTTGTCGGATTTGTCTGAAAATTACAGGGCAGATATATCTAAATGATAAACATTTTTGCCACCAGTCAGATTTGCTCTAAATGCCTCAGTTTCAGAGATATAAACCAAAAACTGCATTTTACCCTATGCACTATTTTTAGCCATGTCTGCCATCTTGGTTCGCGGACAGGGTCATCGGACTAGATACTCTTATGATGATTGTGGACAAGTTTGGCTACATTTTTTATTAGTAGTTTCATAGGAGAAGATTTTTGTAAAAGATTACAAAAATTTAAGAAAAATTGGTAAAATTGACTATAAAGGGCAATAACTCCTGAAGGGGTCAACTGACCATTTTGGTCATTTGACTTATTTGTAGATCTTACTTTGCTGAACATTATTTCTGTTTACAGTTTATCTCTATCTATAATAATATTTAAGATAATAACCAAAAACGGCAAAATGTCCTTAAAATTACCAATTAAGGGGTAGCAACCTAACAACGGAATATCCGATTCATCTGAAAATTTCTGGGCAGATAGATCTTGACCTGATAAACAATTTGAACTGATGTCAGATTGCTCTAAATGGTTTGGTTTCAGAGTTATAAGCCAAAATCTATATTTTACCCCTATGTTCTATTTTTAGCCATGTCGGCCATCTTGGTTGGCTGGCCGGGTCAACAGACACATTTTTAAACTACATACCCTAATGATGATTGTGAACAAGTTTGGTAAAATTTGCCTTCGTAGTTTCAGAGGAGAAGATTTTTGTAAAAGATTACAAAAATTTACGAAAAATTGTTAAAAATTTACTATAAAAGGCAATAACTCCTTAAGGGGTCAACTGATCATTTTGATCATGTTGACTTATTTGTAGATCTTACTTTGCTGAACATTATTGCTGTTCACAGTTTACCTCTATCTATGATGATATTCAAGATAATAACCAAAAACGGCAAAATTTCCTTAAAATTACCAATTTAGGGGCGGCAACCAAAAAACGGGTTCTCCGATTCATCTGAAAATTTCAGAGCAGATAGATCTTGACTTGATAAAATTTTTATCACATGTCAGATTTGCTCTAAATGCTTTGGTTTCAGAAATATGAGCCAAAATCTACATTTTACCCCTATGTTCTATTTTTAGCCATGACTGCCATCTTGGTTGGTTGGCCGGGTCACCGGACACATTTTTAAAACTAGATACCCCAATGATGATTGGGGCCAAGTTTTGTTTAATTTGGCCCAGTAGTTTCAGAGGAGAAGATTTTTTTAAACGTTAACGACGACGACGACGGACGACGGACGCAAAGTGATGAGAAAAGCTCACTTGGCCCTTCGGGCCAGTTGAGTTAAAAGCAGAATTTTTTTTTTTTTTTTTTTGAAATGTATATATTGTAGGCTATTGTAGTACCATTAAAGAAGACCAACAATATGAGGATTAAATAATCACATAATTTTTTTTTAAATCTTGATCATAGAATTAATCTTTAGTCACAAATTATAACAATATGACAAAAAATATCTGATGAAAGTATAAAAAGAACTAGATGTAATGGCATTGGTTAACGTTGATTGAAGTACATAGTAAGTGTACACAGTAGTCTCTGTTTCGATATTGTCGACTCGTGACATATTAAATTCGACACAAAATGAATATCATTTGCAAATGACGTATTTAAGACGTTTTAAAATAACTGTTATGTCATATAAGTAAATAGATATACGAATAAATTATTAATTGTTTAATGATAACATGCTCAAAACAGTAAAACCCCAACTGATATAAGCGAAAAGGGTAGTTAACTTACCAAAATATAAACACCAAAAACAAAATATTTTGCCATCGTGGTAACGATATCGCAACATTTGACAAACAATTCACTTGTTCGATACCTAAAATGAAAAATAACAAAAAATAAAATCTGTATCATATAATATATACTGGACTTAAGTGCTGAATAATTTTAAATACATCAGAGTCTCGTTTTACTTGACAATGTTTCTTAAGAAATCATGAATGTAGTTCATTTGTTTTGTGGTGCTAACAACTTTTTCCACTCTAAAATATGAATGGAATTGTCACTTAATAATGTATATGACTATATCGTTTTGCAAAATTATGTCTACATTAATAGGCATTTAAGTCAAGGAATGTTACTGTTACTAGTAGATTTTTAAAACTTTACGTTTAATTTTAAGAAATAGTTGGTCTTTGTTTTCATGATATTTTTATTTTGTTTGCGTCAGTCCAATACATACTGTTGGAGTTTCTTTTGGTATTGAGTTAATTTTTTTTTTTGTGCTTTGCTATTAACACTCTGTAAAAAAAAACGACTATTGAATGTGTATGGTTAAAAAATAGTTATTTTCAAAATATTCTTCAATTTCTCATTTTATTAAATGCCTAAAAAAACGTAGCCATTAAAAGACTGAAATTTTTAATGAAAGTTTCACAAATTGCCTGGTCTGTTTGTGGCAAATTGGTTATATATGACATACATGAAACAGATGATAAAAATATATTGTAAAGCTACAAAAAAGGCTTGAGTAAAATAAAGTTTGCTATACTGCAAAACTCAGAAACCAGAACTAGATGTTTACGTGTGGGCCGTGTGTGAAAATCCATGTTTTCGAATATCCAGTGTTCGACTTGTGCACCGTACATACATTAACTGTGTTCAAAAAGAGATATGTCTGATACTATTACTTGTCATCTGTGTTCAAATGAAGAGGTTAACAGACTCGATGACAGAACAAGCTGTCAGGGTGAGAAATCTATCGGAAATAGTTTTGACAGAGGTGGATGTTGGAGAGAATGTATTAGTTGCAATTCCCTATGTGGATCGAGGTAAAGGAGACCCGCGTAACCTGAAAGCTGTTGTTACGGGAAAGGAAGAGAATGGTTATCGACGGGGAATTAAAGATGGAATACTACTTGGACTTTACACCAGGAATCAGTTTTAACTGTCTGACAGTAACTTTATTGCTATTCAATCTGTAAATTATGATAATGAAATATCCTTTTGAACAGCTGTCAGTAAAGTTTCTTTGTGTGATGGTCAGGGTTACACAAGATGTGGCTGTAGTGCTAGTGGTAAGACTAGATGTAACACTAAACGTTGTCTTTGAAAATGTGTAACAGTCGCTGTCATCCAAACATTACATGTAGCACCAAATAATTGTCACCTTCGGTGTAAATGTAAATAATTTAATTAAAATTATAAATCTGAAACTGTTTAAACTGCATGCTGTAGAATAAATTTATCCCGTCGTTAAATTTTGAGTACATTCCATTCAGTTTTAGTCTTTTAGGCATTTTGTAAAATGCGTTACATTTTTTTCAAACGTATGATTGCGTTGCATACAAACCGCAATTTGTATACGTGTGCATGTAAAACAATGATTTTTTTGTTAGAGGGGTGAGGGTCTAAAAACAGCAACATTTTCCAAGAGACCAAAAAAATGACGAAACGTATATTTTAACAAAACAAAACGAATGAAGCTCCTACCTTAAATCTTCAACATTCAATATCATAACAGCAAACAAATGAACTATAAAAAGTAAAGTTTATCTTTTTGTTGATTATTGTTACCATGATGATGCGTTTATCATTGATAATCTTTGTATTTCCGCCACTCGAATGATTGGATCGTTTCACATAGCTACACCAGGTGTGGTGTTTGCGTCCTTAACACGAAAACTAAATACTTGTGCTTTCCCATTGGTAAAATTAATGTTAACATATATCTTAAATCAGGAGGATTAAGGATAAATCTAGCTAGATATTCAGAACGTGGATCCTATAAATAAATATTTATACATAAAAATGGTTGAAATAATTATAATTTCGGATATATAGGTTTTAAGTTGTCAAAAACTCAAAATATTGCCCAGGATATAATACCTTTTGTTCGAATACAAACGAATGAAAGTAGAAATGTACTTATACAAATTCTGAACTCCAAGGTAAATTCATAAAGGGAGAGCAGACAATACTGAAAAAATCAAACATGATAATTCAATGATTCTAAAAGTATTATAAATTCAGTAGTTACTGTTCTTTCATGGTCTGTGTGAAGTACTCACGATAACACATAGGAACTTGAAGGAACTTTCTATAACAGACTGGAGAACCCTTAATTGATTATGTAATTGAGTTCGTTTATGTTAATCGGTTTAGCCATAATACAACAGCTAGGAAAATAACCAATAGTAGCTAGATTTCGTTTCTTCAGTGGGAAGGAGAGGCAAAAGGACCAGAAATAAGATTCTTTAAAAAAAGTTTGAAATGAAAGGTGTTTTTTTTCCAAAAATTTTGAAAAGATTTATGTATTAGGACGATTTTAATGACAAAACTGTAGATGGACCAAATTACCGGTATATCGAGATCGAAACAAATGAGTGCATACAAGATTTTTCCCAATATATACGAGCCTCGTGATTCTTATTACGTGTAAAATAAAAGGTTAAAAGTGTAATAACAAAAACACCGAACTTCGAGGAAAATTCAACACGAAAAGTCCGTAATCAAATCGCAAAATCAAAAACTCAAACACATCAAACGAATGGATAACAACTGTCATATTCCTCACTTGGTTATGGTTAATTATATTAAGTTATGATATGTTAGTTGCAAATGGTCATATAGTAACAGTAAACAAAGGTAATATTTTAAAGATTACAAGTATGTCTCATACTGGTTAAATGAATAGATACAGGAAAACCGCAAGTATAGAATATCATGATATTAGAGAAGCCAAGAGTGTCTATTCAGATAATGTTGAAGTTGACTGTCAACAGATTGTGCAATCATTTTAGCGGAAACAAGATAACGAAAAAGGGGTTATCTTTTTATAAGAAGCCATAGAGAGATAAAGCTAGTCTGTGTTTGACGATAAACACAAAACAGTGTACGAAATGTTGAACAGACTCGACTGTGGTGATGTTTTAATTGGATATTCATATATAGATGCTTTGAATAATCAATTTGTTAGAAAGACATGTAATTTATCTAAAAATAATTAAACAGTATTACCAGGATTTATTTCTGAATGATTGCAAGACTACGTTTACACGTTTACGAAATTGAACCGATCTTAATCTACATTTTTGGTTTGAATTACATTTACACAAGCTAGATCGGTCCGGATTATTTGATTCATTGAGTTTACACTGCAACATGAAAAATAAACTGTTATCACAGAGATATGTCTCGCCTTTTTGTAATTTTGATTAGGCAAATGTTGAAATCTAAAATAGCAATACTTTAACATCTTACATAATTTATGCAAATATTCAAAGTCAATGAACCATGACTGAGTTACATGGCTAAACAATTTCCATGTAAATGAGATGTGCCAATGCTAATACAACTGCATACCAAATACCATTGACTTATTATAAGTCGTTCCCAAACCTAAAGCCCCGGTCACAACAGATCGTAGGATTTTTTGTCGTGGAAGATCTATAAAATAGTTGTCGTGGCACTGTCGTGCAAAATGTCAAAAAAATATTTCGAACGGTCACATCAGCTATGAAAATTCCACGATGGGTACACGACAGAAAAAAAGAATTGTAATTGTACTGTCGTGGGTCTGTCGCAAGTCGGTCGTGCGACAGTTGTACGACAATCGTGAGTTGTTTTAGGCTAATGCGTGTTAATGTCGTGTCACTGTCGTACACCTGTCGCAGATCAGTCGTGGTCACTCGCGCGTTTGACTCCGACCTACTGGTATATAAAGAAGGCCCGATTTATTGCGTGCCATTTACTTTAATATTTCTCAGTGTTATTATAAGCTCGGTCCAGGTAAACGACGACTTTCGTATTAGTTTATATTATAAATGTTCAGCGAATTTTAACCAGGATGCTCCCGAAAAAAAAAATTAACGGATGCCCCCGAAAAGAAAAATTAACAAAAGAAAGGGTGGTACATGTAGCAGTAAACGTGGATGATGTTAACCAGACGTAGGACCCCCTACCACAAGCTGAAGCATCTGATGATTCGACAACTACTGGAGACGTCACTGGGGTCGTGGACGAAAATGTGTTGCACGACGAACGTACAACTGTCGTACAACATACTATAAATGTTGTACGAGTATCGTATGAAATTAGGTATTCGTGAGACAATCGTGCGACTGTATCACGAGTGTCTTGGGACAGTCGTGAGATTGTCGTACGAAAGTCGTACGATTGTTGAATATTAAAATGGTTTATTTTGGTAGCCACAACAATGAGTTTATTGCGCGACAGTCGAACTGCTGTGGTAAGACACTCTCACGACAGCCACAAGACAGTGACACGACAAAAAATCGTACAGCAAAAACGGTGCATGTCCAATTTTCGTCATACGACATCCGACAGCGCCATGATGCTCCAAATATCGTGCGACTGTCGTACGACGATCACAGATGACCCACGATTTGACAAAAATTCCTGTCGTGGCGCTGCATAGATGTGTCGTGGGTTCGTTGTTACCAGGGCTTAAATACAAACATTAACTTGTAAACTATGTAAAAGTTCAAAGTCAATGAACCATTAAGAGGGGGTGGGGCTATATAATATACATGGAAACGATACTTGCAAATGCCAATAAATTTGCATACCAAACAACATTGACTTAACATTAGCAGTTCATCTTAAACTGATTACATGTAAACTAAGATAAGTTTCAAAGTGAATAGACCATGAATAAGGGGGCGGAGCCAAATTATCTCCATGGAAATGAGATCGCCAATGCTTATACAACTGCATACTAAGAATCATTGACCTACCACTTGTGATTCCCCATAAACTGACCTAATCACAAACTAATACATGAAAAATAAGCAAAAGTTTCAAAGTCAATAGACCATGACTGAGGGAGCAAGGCCAAATAATCTGCATGGCAATGAGATGTGCCAATGCTTATATACAACTGCATACCAAATATGATTGACTTACCACTTGTGGTTCAACATAAACTAGACCTAATCACAAACAAATGCATTGTTGATGCCGTCGCCGCCGCCGCTACCGTAAACAGCATACCTATGTCTCGCTTTTTATCTCCGTCAAGGCGAGACAAAAACCGATCTGACCTAATTACTTTACATTTCGTAAACAAATAGTCGTAAAAATAGAATGATATAACGTGTGTAACTCGCACAGACAATTGCAAAATCATGGAGAAAATATTTTGATCATTGGAATTTCATATGAGTTATTTGATATGTTTCCCTCAGTTTTACTCCGTAGCCCGGATTTGGGTTTTTTTTTTCTCAATCGATTTATGAATTTCGAACAGCGGTATACTACTGTTGCCTTTATTTATATATTATCATATTTTTAGTTTACACGTCACAATTAATAAAACAACGAAATGTTAGAAGACTATCACTTAAACATGAAAGGTCAAGCAAGACATTTGAAGATGAGGATTTGCAGCAAAGGTATGGATGTATCAATTCAGAAGAATGATATAAAAAAAACGGCGAATTTTTTTTTTTAAATTATTGTTCTTTATATCCGTCGTTTTTAAACACGTGTATTTTGCCGCCGAAGATGCACATAAAATTATTTATTTTAATTTCAAAATATAAAATAAAATATTAAAATTACAGATGTAAAAGGCTGAATTTGATATGGAAAATAATTTATCTGTTTTACCTTATGAATTAAGACACAACTTATGTAAATTTAGATGTGGCAGTCATATATTACCAATGGGATGTGGAAGATTTTTTAATATTGATTGGTCAGAAAGAATTGTATGTACTAACGAAGAATTTGGATGATAAATTTCACTATTTATCCTGCAATCGGCCTTTTACTATACTAATACAGGTGTAAAGATATACGTATACGGCACGGCGATGTGCAGTAATAGAGTATTTGCATTATTCACGTATCAGGATACGTACACGGATCGACGTATACGTATCGAACAGATTTGTTTAGAATAATGATTTAACCCCGATCTCAATTAAGTTTAAATGCAGATTCTGACAAAAGCAAAATGTTTATGATGTTTTAATTTGAATGTATCCATAATATTGTTAGGGAATTTTGTTTTCTTGACACTTTTTACGAGTACTATGTTTTATTTGTGTACCAAGTCATGAAATTTGAACCATGTGTTGGTTTGGGGTTGGGTTTTTTTTTTTTGTTTTTTTCGTTTGTATTTTTGGGGGTGGATGTTTTGTTGGTGGTTATGTGGACTTTAGTACATTGTACTGTCCAATATTACTTATTTCTTGTATCTTATAAATGCCCTTGTATTCGTGAAAACAACATTACTAGAACATGACAAATAAATTCAACACATATACAAGGACTCAAACGTGTAAAGCAGAATCGCGTTTCGTCATAAAAAGCCTCACTAGAGACACCGAATTAAAACAATTAAAAGGACGAAAAAAGTTAAAATCTTACAAGCATTGAGACCCAATGTTCCCATTGATTTTGTCAAATACAGCTGTAGTAATCTATTCCTGTGATGGATATTCCCTAGTATTTCAAACAATTTCAAGCTTTTTAAACTTTTAATTTAAAATTATTACTATTTCAATGACAAAGAATAATTTAAGATGGCTTTCATTATTACAGCCATAGCATGGTATACACGCAGTTTGCCACTATGGTACGAAATGGCTATGAATAGCAAACAATGGTATTTTTTTATGGTATGATATGGCAAATCTTTAGTGCGAAATGTTAACTTTGGGTAAGAAATAACAATGGTACGAAATAACTTTTTTGTTGTTAAAACAATCGGGTTTTGTTATTGTTGAGGTTTGATACAGAATGATATTCGTGTAAAAATGAGACTGTATTTTGTACATGTTTAGGTTTGTACCTCTTGTTTACATGTGTATGTGTTTTTAAATTGAGAATTTTCGTATTGTTGTATTGTGGTTTTTTTTAAATTATTATATTGTATAAATTGCATGCATCCGAAGCGCTTTTCTGAATTTACCTTCAACAGGAATTCTTAAAACCAAATATTTGCAGGCAAATGTTATATAAAAACCTTTTATATTAAAAAAACACACTTAAACGAATAATATAAAAAAGAAGATGTGGTATGATTGTCAATGAGACAACTATCCACAAAAGACCAAAATGACACAGACATTAACAACTATAGGTCACCGTACGGCCTTCAACAATGAGCAAAGCCCATACCGCATAGTCAGCTATAAAAGGCCCCGATAAGACAATGTAAAACAATTCAAACGAGAAAACTAACGGCCTTATTTACGTAAAAAAATGAACGATAAACAAATATGTAACACATAAACAAACGACAACCACTGAATTACAGGCTCCTGACTTGGGACAGGCACATACATAAATAATGTGGCGGGGTTAAACATGTTAGCAGGATCCCAACCCTCCCCCTAACCTGGGACATTGGTATAACAGTACAACATAAGAACGAACTATAAAAATCAGTTGAAAAAGGCTTAACTCATCAGATGGACAAAAATAAGTTAACTGACCTGCAAAATTTTAAAAAAACGTGTTTTGTTACGTTCTGAAATGAAAAAAAATCTATTCGTGTTGCATTCATCGTTTTGGCATCCGTCAACTAAGAGTGCATGTACTCATCTTATAAAGAAAATTAGAACTGTTAATTCATTATCATCCTATGCGTCATTTATTTGTTAAGTCAAATGACTTGAGTTCACTTAGTATAAATAGATAAGTACTTGATATAAAAGTCAAAAACAATCTCATCATTATTGACAAAAAATAGTGACTGCGAAAAGATGTGTTTATATATTACTACCTACAACTTAACGGTAAGTTTCGAATACCCCAATGTATAGATAAAGGTTTAGAGAACTGGCTGTTTCTGTTTTTGTCCCTTGTTAAATGATCGACCAGATGTATTAATCCTCGACCCTTCCAGTAAGTTAAGAACACTATGATATATAAAAAAATTCAAAGTAAAATCGTACTAAAAATTTGAATCAATTTACTTTTAAAATTGTTTCAATAAACAAGGATGTTTGAAATTAATTTTTTTTTCATACTTTGTTAGTTTTATTTGTCTTTGTTGATCTTTGATCGTGTAGAAACGATTCAATGCACGCAAAGAGTTGGTAAAATATCTCAGAATGATTAGAACGGTGCATTACCATTACATTTGCGCGCAAAAATCATTTAGTTTGCGTGCAGCTTTTGGTTACATTTGCACGCATCGTTTGATCATCTTTGAAGACTGGTGTTTGATTTCTAAAGCTCTCTAAATGGCAATCTTGGTAAAGTAATGTCTCGGGAGGGAAAGGGGCACTTACTGCATATATGAAAATTTGTGTATTTTGCTATTCAAAACAATTTAAAAGGTTAAGGTACTGCTCACCAATATCATAAAAAAATCGAGTGAACACCTTTTTTAGAGTAGTGCTGGACTGGCGTTGTTTACTGTAAAATAAAATTCATTTGTTTCCCCGCATCATGTTAATGTGTTTGTCCGAGTTAAGAAAGTAGTCAATGACTCGTTTGTCACATCTGTGTCTTATTAGTCATCTGGTGTTTCATGGCGAATCTGTGTTATTTATTTTATTCTCAACTTTTATAGATCGAGGCATCTGAGAGTTTGGCATATTTTATGATGTTGATGATTCATCGAAAATCTTAATTTACTGATGATCATTAATTTTTCATTGATAAAAGTATAAACGGAAACTGTCATTGTGCGCTCCCTACTCACATGTTTTTAATTTCTACATATATATACGATCAAAAAGGCATGTAACCTGGGTCTTAACAGTTCACATCATTAGTAAAAATTATCGAAGGTACTTATATTAGTTAATGCTTGAAAACCGGTATATTTTTTCTTTGATAGTAAAATTTTTACAGGAAAACGGTAGTAAGTGTGCTACATCTAGATTAGCTAAAATTTCCGGTTTCATTTTACAAATGCTACTTTAATGTATCATTGTAGTCTTAATAATAACCTTTACATTAAATAGGATTGCTGTTTTCTTTTAATTGGTAAGTTTTCTTTGATATAATTAGAATTACATTGTAAATCATTTTTAAATTAATTAGTTCTGCGTAAGCTAGTTGCGGTAACTCGAAAGTAGAATAGAAATTAATAAAATAATGAAATCGTAGCAAATAAGGTACAATTGGTGGATTTGGGTCCTTTTTGGTCAAATGGCTCTGCAACTGTTTCGGTTCTCATACATCTTTGGCTTTCAAATATTCGGCTATTATTGTACGTATTTTTTTTTTTTGTCATATAGCTCTGCAACTGTTTCCATTCGTATACATCTTTGGCTAGTCATATTCGGATTTGCGCGTTCCAGATGCGCAGGTAAATCCATAATAGTGCTTCAAACGGATGAAATTTACTCTGTTGTTTCCATCTTTTTTTTATGAATTGTTGATAACTTTCTAGTATGCAACTGTGCAAAAAATATTTAGTACACTTTTTTTTTAAATTATTGCAAATCAAATGAAATAGAGTGTATAATTATACGTAGGAGTGTATCCTCCAGCGTTATAATTTGTTATTGTAATTAACTGTCACCTTAGGTCATTAGTAATAAATAGTTGACAAAACAAGTGTATAGTCATGTCGTAAGTATACCTTTTTATTGAGATATGTTGGGAGATACTACACAATATATTGTTTTATCGAGGTTTAGGACTTGTAATCTAATATAACATGTATAATGTAAAAGGGATTTAACACACACTATGTTATAGGTTCGTATTGAATATTCAGTCTGTATTGTTCGGGTCCATTTTGATCGATATGTTATAACGTATCTACGTATTTATGCTTCCCCGGCTTTCAAGGGTTTAAAATTTGCTAATAAGGCTAAAATCTAAAAGCGTGCTTTATGAAGTGATATTTTTTAAAAAAACGGCATCTGCATCTGAAGTTATTTAAAATTGTATACTTTATTCGCATGCACTGTCATTTTCAGGTCACTGTTTCAATCGATGAAAAAGTTATTTGGTACTCAAACCAGACATAGACGTGTGCATCGGACTTCTAAAAACACGGTATAGTTCCACTGTATTGGAACTTTTAGTGGAAATTCATTTTATATTCGAAGAAATGGAACTTTTATTTGTAATTTCTGCACATTTCTATGCTTAGTTAATCTGACAAAATTTTATTGTTTTTGCACGAGTTAATATCTATTTTCCCCATCATAAATAATGAGAAAAAAATAATAATCACAGTCACGTAGTATATGTGTGAGTCAGGAAGAAATAAAATGTAGGAAACAAATCATTATAGTAGTTATCCGGCAGTATATTTGTGATATGGGGCGTATGATAAACATGCTAATCACTTTGTAATGAGATCATTGCTTTGTATAGGATAAAACTAACATGCTTTTATCTTCTTTTGGTTTTGTGGTTAGCCATGCTTGTTCCTACACAACAATACGTTATTACTTGACATAAAACATACATTTTATATTAGATGCTTATTGATCATAATAAATATGCATGTTGACAATAAGCATATTAGTTTGTTGACTAAACCTAAACACATGTAGAAATACATGTATGTATACATGATTAATGAAAAAGTCCGCAAAGACTAAGAAAAGGCCATAGTTCATTTTTCAGAATCATCAACGCTTAATATTTAAAATGCGATAATCATGTTTGAACAAAAACACAAAAATATATCAAATGAATCGTTTATGATCTTTTTTTAAACATCCTTTATTTCGATTTTTTTATCAATTTTTCAAGTAAAATGTAGATTTCTAAGTGGTTTCGAGGAACAAGGTTTCTCAAGGAAGACTTCCTATAAAGAGGGAAATCATCTTAGGAATAACGTGTACTGTTACAGTAAACTAGTCTTCCTCTTATAATATTGAGATTTTATGATTTGTCTACATTCTCTTAAATAATAACGATAGTACGTATATTAGTCAATAACATAATAAAAAGACAGAAAACCCACGAGATATATCCTTTGTGCTTGCTATACTTTTTGTCTATATGAATATTTAGATACATTGTATGTGTGTGTTGGTCCTCAATGCTTTTCAACTTCGTACGTTATTTGGCCTTTTTTATCTTTATTTTTTATTCTGGGGGTCATGAGAAGTCTCTTGAAGACGAGACGCGCGTCTGACGCAAATACAAAATTTTAATCCTGACCAAACGGTATCTATGATGATTTTATTGTACTGTTCTAAATGTAAAATGTATACGACTTGAAATCTCAATCAAGTTGGATGCTATTTCTAACTCAATTCATGGCAATGCATAGTTCTTAAACTTACTGACAGTAAACATGCACCGCATTTTGCGCCTGTCCCGAGTCAGGAACCTCTGGCCTTTGTTTGTCTTGATTGATTTTTAATTTTAGGTGTTTTTTATATATATATTTCGGAGTTTAGTATGACGTCCATTATCGCTGAGCTAGTATACATTTTTGTTTCGGGTCCAGCTGAAGCACGCCTCCGGGTGCGGGAATTTCTCGCTGCATTGAAGACCCATTGGTGGCTTTCGGCTGTTATCTGTTCTTTGGTCGGGTTGTTGTTTCTTTGACACATTCCCCATTTCCATGCTCAATTTTATTGGAAATAATTCCAACAATATGTACCCGTTACTTCAATCTCTGCAATACTCGATCAAAACTTTGCTTTAAACCGAAAGGAAATGAAAATATAATACCCCAAAATCGAGAAACCATACACAACTGCATGACACTGTTTGCAGATGCATACGATGTATTAATCTCATACCATACAGTCAGAGAACTGAAGACCGCTTCATGGCGGAGTACACCAATCATATAAGAGAACAAATAAACCAGGAGCGATAGAAATATGGCTTGCACTGATGGAAGTATTATTTTATTATTTTCGTTATTGTTAAGAGCTGGAGAAATAGGGAAAAGGGAGACTTAGAAGATCATTGCTCTTATGACATAGGCAACTTCGAATTTACTATATACCTTTCGACAATGAACTTATTATTAATTGCGTTTTCGACAGTTATTTATTTAGTCCGTTTCTCCATTTTCGAAGCTTTTCCATGATATTAACGGTCGCTGAACGCGGACCGCAAGGAGAACACTAAAGAAAGTTTAACGTTAATTTATGTGTTCGCTCATAACCTAGGAGACAATATTCATTTTATTTTATTGTAAAATACATGATTGACAAGTACAGAAAAAAAAAACAGTAGCTGATATAGCTGAATAGACAATAAGCAGAAAACGAGCCGGCGTTTTCGCGGTTTATAAGCTTAACAATCGTCCCTATACAAATATATGAGTGACCGGAATTCATAAACATACCATGTATATTTTATTGTTTTGTCTAGAGAGTCTTTTGACAGGTATATAATGTATGTCAGTATGTTGACGTCAAATTTATGTAATAACTTTATTGTACCTATATATCTACAAATACATGTAATAACAATGTTACTACGACAGTATATATTTGCAATATTAATAGCATGTTTTCTCGTGCGTGTCAATTTTCTAGAGAAAATGTGTATTCAACAAGACTTAGTATACATGTATGTACACAGTGTTAATTCGAAAAAGTGAATGGGATAATGAATTATTACAGTTTCTTATTATATTCTCATAATACTAGTAATTGGAAACGGTAGGGCTTATTTTCCTTAATTTATTCCTTTTAGACTGATTTTCAAAAGCGTTATTCGATTTTTCCTTTTAAAAAATTGTATACATTGAGAATCTAATACATGTAGCAGTGTGGATTATTTTAGAATATATGATCAAATTACAAAAGCAATATTCATAAGTTAACTAATTCATTTCATTTTTCAACGTTGTTTTATGAGTGATAGCGTTGGATTTTTTTTTAATGGGCTCACCCTTTTAGAATTAATTTACTTGAAGTCCTCTTTTTGTTATACTTTTTTTCAATGCTAAATTTAAAACAACAGTAAATGAAGCTCGAAATATAGTTTTGTTGTAAAGGAATAACATATGTAAGATGAATCATTTCGATAAGTTTACAGTTTAATTTTAACCTTCTAGTAGTTTTTACAACTTCCTTCAGTTGACCCCGTTAGTGAAACAAGTTAAGGGGAAATCGACCAACATGATGTCATCATATCTTTTGCTTTTTACGTCGCAAAAATTAAAAAAAAAAATACAATGCACAAAGGGAATAATGACTAATGTCGGTGGTTATGAACGATATCCTCTTTTAATTCGTTTAAATTATCTTTCTGACTCATCGATGAAAACTTAAATGAATCTTCTTAGGACAAGCATATATGGGACTGGAAATTATATAAACTCCTTGAAGGATCAAACCAATTTGCCAAATAGATGGATTATTTAACAGTGGTTTTAAAGATTGCATATAACACTTGTGAATCGAAGCAGTGGGCATATTTGGCCCTCGATGGTCTTCATCTTCGTTATTTGGCCTTTCAACTTTTCTTATTCGAGCGTCACTTATTAGTCTTCTGTAGACGAAACGCGCGTCTGGCATACAGTATTACACTAGCTTGTTGTCTTGATATTTTTAGTACGGTTTCTAACAGTGGCAGATCCGTATCGGAACCCCCTTTTTGGACGATGAATGCATTTGTTAGGATATGGTTGGAAAATCACCTCTTTTTTTTATCCTGGGTTAGGACACCCTTTTAAAAATGGCTGGATCCACCTATGTCTATAATATTCTATGTAAACAATCTTTAAACATTGATCGATGATTGGGACCTTCTTATATATATACATATAACGTTCAAAACAAACAAGGGGTAGAAAACAGACCGTCAACATAATATTATAGCAAAAGGTTATACAAGACGAAAAGGCAAGCAACTATCACTGAGAAAACGTATAGAAAACTAAAGAGTGAGCAAAACAACTCCGGCTCATCCATAACAAGGGACCAGCTCACTTTCTTTGAAAAAGGCTTCCTCCATCATAATGAAAAGCATGTTGTCATGACAACTAAGATTCCGGTGATAAGTCTCTATCAATCATAAAAAGATGAAACAAGTTGGAATTAAGAGTTTGGAAAATTGAACATGCACATAATCATTGATGTGAAAAAACTGTTCCCCTAGTGATTGCAGTTCGTTAGCTCATCATTGAAAACCATCAATCAATAAAAGGAGGGTTGTATCGCATGTGCATAAACTCATTTGTTTTTTTGGTATCTCATGTGCATAAACTCATTTGTTTTTTTGGTATCTCATGTGCATAAACTCATTTGTTTTTTTTGTATCTCATATACATACTATCGATGTTCCTTGTTATATTAAAGGTACAGATCCTAATGTCATTTGTTATTTCATGTACAAACAGTCCATGTTCCTTGTAACTTCGTGTACATTTCATGTCCCATAATCCCTCAAATAGAGCATACACTCCATACTCATTCTTATTCCATGAACGAACATGTATTGTTCATAAATTTATCATGTACTACATACACTCCATGATCCTTACCTCAATTTTACTGTAAAACTGTAATTTTCATTTTGAAATCTTGCAGGTGAAAATGGTACCAAGTTAAATGAAATCATCTTAAAATGGCTACAACGACGACAACAACTTCAACATCAACAATACCAGTAACGTCTTATGAAAAGAATATAACCGAATTTACAGATGCCACCAATACCACTCTCTCATCATCAACATTGATAACAACAATTCTGACGAATCTAACTGAAACAACATCGTCATACCTTTCGAATGTAACCGATATTACTGAAACAACAACAACATACAATTTAAATATTACTGATTTTACCAAAACAACAACACCATATAATTTAAATGTTACCAATTTCACTGAAAGCATACCGAATGCAACTGTATCAAACTCGTCCATTGTGTCTTCTGAAGGATTATCAGTAACCGAATTAACTAATACAACTGGAAATCTTTCTTTGGGTATAGTGCAATTTAAAGAAAGAGCAAATGACACGGAAATTTGGGATATAACATCAAAATTACAGACATCTACGCCGTTTACTTACACGGAACGTTCTGATGACGTGACGATTGTGATAGGTATTCTTGTGCCTTTAGTGCTTGTGGGTATTATGCTCGGAATATGTGTTTGTTATCAAAAATACTGGAAACCGTAAGTATTTTGTATGAGGGTCCCAATGGGGTTTACAGAATACAGAATAGTGGGCAACTGGTGTCGAATAAAGGGCAAACTAATACAGAATAGAGAAAAATAGTTTGAAAAAATAAACTGAGGAATAATGAGGGCGCTCAATATAAAGAATAGAGAATATTGGCCAAAAATCGAAAGAATAGCTAAAATTTACATTAAGAAAAATGAATACAGAAATGAAAGACTCCCACCCAGACCCTCTTGAATGATATATATATACTTAAATGAACTAAAATGAGGAGCAATGGTATGTCATCTTATGAGTTCCGATATATACATCTCACCCTCCCTGCACAAAATGAAACTCTTTTAACGGCAATGGTGTTCCTGAAAGTTTTGTGAAGGTTGTTCTAGAGTCGGATAAGCATTTATTTTACACAAGTGGAGGCTAATGGTTTCATCTCCAATCTCAGTTATCTTAAGTGGGTATTTAAGACGACTTTGTTATACAACGCCTAATAGAGGTCAGTCATTTAAAAACGTATCAACCGTATCATATATGTTGACGTATTCGCATCTGCAGATATACCAAAAAATATTATGTGACCTCGTGCATAAGACTATTATACGTTTTTTCTCTGTCTCTCTGGTATCTTTCGCCCATCTTTTCCACAATTAAGTCAGCTACACAATTAAATACTAGCATTAGTCTAAAAAATAATCAGTTGCCCATCTGCATTATTTAAAGTATATGCAATTCAAGCTGGGGATCACATAATGCTTATTGGTAAACCTCCAGATGCGTATACGTCAACGTATATGATACGGTTGATACGTCTTTGAATGACCGACCTCTTGTAGGATGATTTAGCAATACAATGCATGATAAGAGATATTCAAAGTAAAATGAGAATGTAAAATATGAATCTACATTTAAAACATACAACTGGTTTAACCCTCCCCTCCCCCACCCCATTTCCCGTTTCACAATCAGCTTGTGTCACTACCAAGTCGATCTTTTTTAGCCATTGTGCTTTTAATTTGTACAACATTTTTTTCTGAGGGATTATTTTTATTGTCCATTATACAGTCCAATATTTTGGGTGATTCCTGTTAAAACATTTATGTATTATCCATTATAACCATCTTTGAACTTAATTTTTTTTAAAACTTGTTAGATGTGGTGAATATTTGTTTTGCTTCAACAATATATTTTTATTTTGCTTCAACAGTATTTGCCACGACTTTTTTTTATCAATTGTAAAAGTTTACTGATAAAAATGTCCCTAAAATCAATTTTTCTCTAGGAATTCTAATTTTAAACTAAAACTCAAGGAGGAGAAGTGATAAGGCCACCTTTTTGGCCCCTTGAGTTCGAAAATCAGTCGAGGTGGGACATCAGTATCTTTTTTTTTATTTGATCTACAGATTAGCATTAGGGCTTCAAACTTTTTATATGTAATGCAAAACAGATATAATTAGAAAAACAAATGTCGAAAGAGCCTCATTTTGAATAAATAATGCCACAATTATTTTATTTATAAGCCACATCTTTACCCTTAGAGGTGTTATGCTACTAAATGGTTTTGTTTGACTTAGCTGTGCCTGAGTGTTTATAAAAATATCTTTATGGGTAAAGCTGTAACAGTATAATTTGCACATTTATATTTAGACCATAGTTTTGAGTGCAATGGCTAATTCAGGTAAAATGTGTAAATATCGACCTGTTTCTGACGTCATAATAATTGACACCAAAAGTTACTTGTATGTACTTAACTCTTCGACTTATGTAAAGTAAAACCTGTTCTCTTATCAATGAAATTAACATACTATTTGACAGCCTTGAATAAGTTTACTATTCTTGCAATTACAAGCATAAAATAATGGCTCTAATCATGGCTCCTCCTTTTATGGGTTTATTAATTAATTCGATGTATACATATTTACAAGAAATGATGCCAGTGCAACAAGGCAGATTAAAAACTGTCAAAAGAGCCTCATTTGAGATATTGACTGTCATTGATATTTGATATTTGAGGATGAGCAACCGCTTCACTCAAAAAGTATTTTCCGATAAACTGTTTTTTACTAATTAAGATGTGCATGAGTGTTAAATATTTTTTTTTGGTAAAGCTCTAACAATGAGCTCATATATATTTTGACCAAAATCTATGTGTGAAATGGTCAGTTCAGGTAAAACGTTTAGATTTAGGCCTGTTAATGACGTCATATTGACACCAATAGGCACTTTTCTGTACTCATCTTTTCATTTTATGTAAATCTGTTCTTTTATCAATGAAATTAACATAAATTTGACAGCCTTGAATACGTTTACTATTTTTGCGATGTCAAGCATCAAATAATGGCTCTTATTATGCCTCCGTCTTTTATATGTAAATTATTTAATTTGGTGGCATTTTAAGTGTCCAAGGTTATGGTTGTCTTTCTGATATCGTTTAACATCTTGTCCTTATTTTATTGATCTTGTATTTGCATTGTGTCCTAGATCAAACTTATTCGTTCAGTGTATGTTCAATTGATTTTTTTTTAAATTTGTCTTTTAATTGACTTCAGCCATTTCAATTTATATTTTATAGTGAGTCTTTCTATGGCTTGATGTTACACTATTGTTTAGGTAAGGGTGAAGGTTGGTACATATAAAAACGTTTAAACCCGCTGCATTTGTTTGCCTGTCCTAAGTAAGGAAACTGATGTTCAGTGGTTGTCGTTTATTGATGTGGTTCATAAGTGTTTCTCGTTTCTCGTTTCTTGTATAGATTAGACCGTTGGTTTCCCTGTTTAACTGGTTTTATGGGTAATTTTCTGGGCCCTTTATAGCTTGTTGTGATACAAGGCTTCGTGTTTATGACCTATAAGGGTTTACTTTTCCAAATTCTAATTTGGATGGAGAGTTGTCTCTTTGGCACGCATACCACATCTTCTAATATCTAATTATTTTTAATTCGATATTTTTTACAATAAATATTGCCAGTACCAAAGCAGCAGACATTACATAACTTTAAATTTGCTTCTCTGCCCAAACAAGGTAAACCGAAAAATTCTAGTAGACAATGCAATAAAGTAAACTTAAGAGTTAGTCATAAACTATTTCTACCATGTTTGTAATATTATTTGGAATTTCAAAATTTATCTTCGAGTATCACCGAAGAGATATTAATTGTTGAAATGCGCATCTGGTGCAATAAAATTGGTACAGTTATTTTCATTATACGTGTAAATGTATTAATATTATTACTAAAGATAATCATATTTTTATCCAAATGTTAATAAAATTGAAAAACTATGTGTACTAGACCTGGTCAATCCCTAAAATCTGCAGATCCTTTACCAAAAAAAGTCTTTAGGGCTGAGGATACGACTACTTTGAGTTGGCTTTTTAGGAGGGTTAATAATCAGTGGCGGATCCAGCCATTTAAAAAGGGGGGGGTCCCAACCCAGGACAAAGGGGGGGTTCCAACTATATGTCCCCATTCAAATGCATTGATTGGCCCCAAAAAAAGGGGGGTTCCAACCCCCGGACCCCCCCCCCCCCCCCTGGATCCGCCACTGATAATAACTACAAATCTGGTTTATACTCGTTCAAAAATATTTGTCACAGTTTTTGTGAAACGGCGAATTAGGGAATGGTTTTTATAATACTTCAGTTTTTTTAATGAGTGCTTTTGTGATACTCAAATGGTTAGTACGATCTTTAGACGACCCTCGTCTTATAGAGAAAGTCATTGTCTTAATCAGACAGCGTTTAAAAATAAAGATAAAAAGATTTCCATGACCTTATTTAGTCTTGACGTTTTTATTCCTATTTTATTTTGTCTCTACGTATTTATTCCTTTATGGGGACATCTGATGGTTGAAATAGGGATCAGTTTTCATCTTATTATCTGTGTTTTAGTATCTCTCTGTTCTTTTATCTTTTATGCCCATGACAATTTTTTTGAGAAATCTGATACATAAACCACTTTGAGCAAAAGCTGAAAAAGGGATATAAACCAAATATTCAAATGCGTTTAATTAGCTATTTTAAGATTTGAAGCAAGAGTATATTTTAACAACAAATAATTAAATAAAAGGTTTTGACTATAGATGATAACGTTCTACAAAGAATGATTTTTCAACCAATGACTCGCCAATGTTGTTCTTTTCTCTTTTCGTAGCCTATAACCTATAATTCTTCATCTTTTGAAAGAGAGAGACATATACTCACACTGACCTTAGTTATAGAAAAGGGTACACAAACATATCTATACTGTTCTCCTCTTGATAGCGAGGCCTAAGGGATATACAGAGATTATCATAGGATCATGGCGCACTGCTCGCGGAGAGGAGGATTGGACAGTGTGCTAGCCTGACTAATTCAGATATGGGAGACTCTTGAAATAAATACAACAAAAAGAGTCAAAACAATATTAATAAAATAGAATATTAGATATGAGTCAATTTAAAATCAATGAGACAGCAACCGAAGAAACAAAAAGAAACCATTAGAAATCTAGAGGTCCACATATGTCTTCAACAATAAGCAAGTGTCAATACAATGTCAAGCATTATGATATTTGATTTCGTGGTTATTCCTACATGTGCAAAGAAAGCATATAGAAAATATCAAACGAATATTATTGAATTCAAAGTATAACAAATTAAAATCACTGTTGGCGTTGTTTTTGATTTGGGACTAGGCACATTAGCATGTTGCAAGTTGATTACATATAATCAAGTTTTTCTTATCCCCCTTTTTTTTCGTCAAACGATTGATAAATTTGTACTTTGTAAATAATAGTAAGCGTATCTTTACTTGTAGGAGAAGTTTTAAAAAGAGGAGGAAAGAAAGAGGAAAAGTCAGTTTTAATGATAATCCGGTAAGTTAAATTATATCCAAAATTCCGTACTACATGTACTACATGGGATGTATTTATTTATGTATTTGGGTGCAATACATTTTTTAATGTTTGGTGTTATTCTAAATAAAACAGACGTCTTAATTTTTTTTTATTGAAAAACAAGAGTTACCATAAGATTCTACCTTCTTGCATGAATTGCACGTGTTAAAAAATAATATAACTGTATGTAGCCTTTTCAAGGTTCGTCTTTATTAAAAATAGAACTCAGTGAAAAATGATAATCATATTTCATTAAATCATACCTAAAACAATTTTTATTAAATTCTTCCTTTGTAATTAACGACAATATTATGTCATAAAAAAGGTTGAAACTATTTCATATGAAGGTTGTATTAAATATATAATTAGTTTTTAATGGTTTATGATCAGAATCTGACAAAATAATCATCCATAAACAATAGTCAGTTATGGCTGAAACTGAGATGTGGAATAATTAATTCGCTTTTTCTTTTCGTGTGCTGCTTAACAATTAGTCCAAATTCCAAAATTAATTTGGGTTAATGATAGTTTAGCTTCTAATTCAAAGACATTTATTGAACCTACTTGCGTTATAAGTATTTTTGTTTTGTTTTATGTTTTTTTTATATTTTGGCTATAATATTTCAAAACTAAAATTTAAGTTTACTCCGAGTCAATATCAAATTCACATCAAACTTTAAGACGTTTTCTTATTCTGGCTTGAACCAACAATTAGTTTGTTTTAAGAGATAACAACACCAAGACGATTCAATGTCTGATTGACAACATGTTTAGTTTTGTTCTATGAACATGTTTAGTTTTGTTCTATGAACATGTGTATCAGTCAGCAATCGACATTTCCATTTTGGACCAATTGTAGTGAGCGCCTGTTCTTATCAAGTTGTTCCTTTATTTGTATGAAACAGTTTTCAATCTCAAGAAGGAGGATAAGACGCTGACATTACAATAAAATGTCCTGTCCGCTCTATTGGTGATGTCCCTTCACTAAATTATTATAAGTTTGGTTAGTATGATGATTGCATCTATCTTTTGGTCCTAGAATAAAATATTCCACAAGCACAGTTCCCTGACTGTCACAGAGACATCGGCAGTGAGGCTTCACTTGAATGAGAACTTAACTGAGACAATCAGACTATTCTTCTGAAGCCGTGAAATTACCCTAGCATATGCATGTATCTCCAAGTTGTAACGATATTTCCTTTCTTTTGATTCGTATAGTATGAGTTGAAAGTTAGTTAAGGTTAACAGAGTATTATTGCAATGAGGGTTTTAAATATAAGTTGAATTCCTCTCTTAAGTTTTCTGTGTACACTGTTTTCTGGACTGTTGCTTCCGGTCTTTATTCGTCTAAACAGTGCGTCGTTCTCGGTTAAACTTATGTAAAAATAATCTGTTTAGGCATAAGTTAAATCCTTTTCCTCAAGTCAATATGAAAATAAGAAGATGAGGTATGATTGCCAGTGTAATGAAACAAGTATCTACCAGACTGAATGACGCTGATGTAGATAACTATAATATAAAGGTTACCATACGGCCTTCAACGAGTGAAGGGGTCGCAATTTTCTATTTATTTTGCGTTGTTAGATTTAATTATAAATTCGTATTAGATGACGAATTGATACACCTATTAGACGAGTATATACCAGTATATACCAACAGTTGCTACAGGGTATAAATACTAGACATATACATACAAATTACATCTGTTGTGAAAGTAGACACATTTATTATACCGGCATGCAACAGAACATATAAGGCTACTGTATCATGTCTGTCGGGAAGTTAAGAACATTGAACTGTACATACACTATTTTTCAAACGTAATAAAAACATAGCTTTGACAAGGTATTTATTAAAATAATGCTGCCCGAATTTTGAATTTTACGTCTTTTTGGTTTGACAAAAGTTCGAAACAGAAAAAAAAACCTGTTGTGTTTTAATTTGTTTTTTATTGTTTAACATTTTATCATGTCTGTACCTTCTGTAGTTTACTATACGGTTAGGATTTTGCTCATGAATCGGTGCATGACGTATGATGAACTATAGCCATGGCATGTGGACGATATTGATACATGTATCCTTGCCGGGCAATCATACCACATTTCTAGATATTTTTTCATAATCATATGGTTTGAAAGAGCGTCAAAGATTGAAATCAATATATTAACCATTTAGATTTATCTTTTACATCAATTGTAAGCTTAACATTCTCACGAAGTGTAAATTTCAATTGCTAAAGTTATAAATGTTATGTGGTTTCTACACCTACAGTGATATTGACTTATTAATAAATAAAAAAAGGCTCCAGAGATCTGACTTGTTGCATACGATCCACATTTCATAAAACTTACGAACTTCGATATACACATGCAAGTGTTGATAATCTTTCTGTAATCCGAAATATAATTTGAGAATACTAAGATTTTAACAAAACAAACAAAAATTTAGGTCAGTTATCAGAAACAAATCCTTATTTTTTCAAGAAATTGAGAGTCAAAGAAATTATTTCAAAAACACCTGTTACCACCCCCACCCCCCAAAAATTATATATGGGCGTTTTTCAATAAAAGCGTTCCTTTCAGACCTAAAAAAAAATGGAAAATCAACTAGTCTAAAATTTATTTTCAAGAGTTATTTTGAATACCTCTGTTATAGACCTGTTTGTAAACAAAAAGTGCAATCTTAAATACTCTTTAAAATGTAATTATTTTCATAATTTGTGTACTGTTTCGTAGGGGACAAAACGAAACTGCTTCTAAACACACATATTTTTGCAATTTTAAATGTTTCCTATAGTCATTCCAGTTTGTTTACTCTATATACTAGAAAAATCTCATTTTTTTCTGAATTGGAGAACCATTTTTTATCGATAAAGGTTAGACAGTACTTCACATATGAAGGTACAACTCATGTTATGTAGTGGACATTTTGATGCGTTTCGTAGTGGACAAAATGTTTCGTAGTTGACATCAACCCTATTCTATGTTAATAAAAACATAATAAAAATTACATGAAACTAACCTTTGTTATTTGCTTTGCACGAATATAATTGAAAAAAGAGTAAAAAAAGACTGCATGGTAGTGGTAGTGTCCACTACGAAACGTTTTTCTCCCAAACTTGTTTCGTAGGTGACCGTTTCGTAGGGGACGTATTCACATGTTTTTTTTTCCCTCACAACCCCTATATTGCAATAGTAACAAGACATTACTAAGCTGTACACTGCCATGATATTTTTTTCATAATTTTAAAACCAGTTACTGAAGGAGATTTGACCCGTTTCGTAGTGGACATTTACAAAAATACGGTATCACTCTGGTCCATTTGATGTGCTTAATTTTTCTTACCAACAATTTAATTGCCGTTATAAAAGCATCACTTCTTTTGTAAGACCCTAATGTTTATATCTCTTGCAAACAAAAAATTACATTGATTTTATAAAACTGTTTATTAGCAAGTTTTAATGACTTCGTTTCGTAGTGGACATTGTGTTAGGGACACACCTTCTGAAATAAAAAATCCTATGTTAAAAGCTGTTTATTAAAATATGTTGGCTCTAAACATACTTTTGAATTATTAAAGAACTTATATTAAGTAAAATTAATATTTATTTCTACATTTTTTTACGATATTTTAGAGATGGAATGTTGAACAGGCGGTCTAGGGACATGCCATTTTGGTTGTTTTGGACCATTCAGGAATCAATATCTTATCAATCTCTCTAAAAAATAAACTGTTTCTTTGCTTAAAAATGTTATATCTAATTCAATGTACTGACTGCACAAAAAATTACTTGCAAAGATCAAACACATTTCAATTGAAATACTATATGCTGACCGTTATAATAGGTATCGGGTGAAAATAATTTTTTATGTGTTTTATTTTTTAGGTGGTAACAGGAGATGTGATCAAATCTCCGAGATATTCAGATTCAGAAGAATGTAATAAGAACGTGTTTGCTGAATTACCCGACAAACAAGATGGTTTCGTGACGATAGATCTGTCTGATAACCATAAAGAGGAAAATGGTGGTATAAATCTTGTGGTACCATCTACTACAGCAGACAATAATATCAGTAATCAAAACTTAGAAAGTATATGCGAAAAAGACGAGTTATATATGAGTGATGATGAACATCATGATCGTAATAGAGCTGAAAGTGTTGAAGTTAAAGAAAGTGTAGTAAAACATTATAATGATATTGATAAAGTTGAGGATAATGGCTCAGGGGCAAGTTCAGAAAATAACCAAGTTTCAGATAGTTCGTCAATAAATTCAAAAAGAGCTAAAAATTACCACGACAATAATGACGATGACATTGAAAAGGAATCTTCGATAGAGGAAACTAATAGTATAGCAGAAACCGAAGAACAATCTTTGAAAAGTGAACAAAATGATGTTTACATGGAAAAAGACGCGACGATAGAGGAATTTATTAGTATAGGAGAAACAGAGGAACAATCTCCGAAAAGTGAACAAAATGATAATGACTCGGATACAAGTTTAAGTGAAGAAAACACAAAATTTTAAGTCCGACATAAAAATACATGTGATTTATGAGAGATTATTTCAGCAGTGTTAATTCGTGTCACACATCACTGTATGGTTGTTTATCATTGGCATAATAAAGGTGTTCTGTATCAGACAAAAGAATCCGGTTGAGCAATTTATTTACTATGCATCATACTTATTATAGATTAGTCATAGTCATATAAGTATATCTTTATACGTATATAGATGTGAAATAATTATTTTATACAATAGTTCCGAAAATGATATGTTCAAACAAATCCGGTTTGCAATGTGTTTACTCATTCAACTTATGTATTAGTTTTAAGTATATATACATTAAAATTATTTGATACAATAGGTCATTTAAGAGTATTTTTTTTTTCGATTTTCAGTATTTAGTAGTATACAGCTTCCCATTTTTTTAATTGTATCTCTAATATTTTCTTTCGTTCTGGTGGTCTGCTAGAAGCGGGCTAGTGGTGAGTGCACAAGATCTTGAGATCGATCTCCGAACAAGGACTTTACAATTGGCATATGCCGTTAAAACACTTGTTAAAATACATGTATAGGTAGCATAAGTATTCATATACCGGTTAAGTTTGTATCCATCTCTGGGTTCTTGTTAAAAAGCCATGATAATTTTATAAACGGTACATTTATCTTTGAATAACAATCATTTTATATGCAGGAGGTCGGAGAGGGAGAAAACGATTTTCTTCAAACGAAATCTTTATTTTCACCTTTTGCGAGAATTTGCGTAGACTTACTTTCATTTTTGAATACTCATGTATGTCCACAACTATGTTGGGGGAAATATTACAATCCTATTTTTGTCCAGATCATATATTCTCGGGGATAAAAATGGACGAGTGACATCACACTTCGGTTGATCGTTATGACTGTTTTCAGTGACAGATGACGAAGGGCATCCCAATTCGACCAATTGGCGAACCCACAGTCCTGTCCTCTTTTTCCCGAATGTGACCTACAAAATGCGAATCTAAACAAGCACGTTTTCGTCCTTTGTGGATAGTTTTCTCAATGGCTAGCGTACCACTGCTTCTTATTTTATATAATTCAATAGACCTACAATTTGAAAAAAATACTAGCAGTCATGAGATGGAACAATGAAAATCAGTAATCTAAAGATGATAAAACCACTATAAATGAATAACATAATTAAGATATAAAAGAAAATCAAAATATACACGGTACATATGGTATCTGGTGAAAAGCTGTCTCCTTTGCAATCATACCCCATCTCCTTGCTTTTACATATAAGCAATGCTCCAAAAATGGATTTCAACCTCAAGCTTCTGAAATTTTAATCGCAACTCAATCTAAAATTTGCCTAGCGCCTTGACTAAATGCATGGCCAACAAATTGGTTTCCAGTTTGGCTACTGTTAATTGTCGTTTAGATTTATTTAGTTCTCACAAGGTAGGGTCGCTCCATTTTATTGATATGACGACGCTGACATCCAATCAAAACATGTAAATAATATTAAAAAAAAAAAACTTATCGAAATATCATCGGATTGCGAACAAATCCCCACCATAGTCCGTCTCATTCAAAGAAATATCGAGCAAGCCGAAAGCTGAATATTGATAAAACCAGCTGTTCCTCACATAATCCACTTCAACCTTTGTCTGTTTGCGATTCTTAATGTCCGGAATCCTTATTTATATTTTGCACCTCCTCCGAGTGTCCAAAAAACTTTGACATCTTCTTCATTTCCTTAATCAAACACACTATAAGGCAGCACAGAGGGCTATTTTTTTTAAACTGCGTGTTTTTGATACAGATAAGAACCAATATATCAGCACAGATAAGAACCCTAATACACCAGCACAGATCAGAACCAATGCCGTACACTAAAACAGTTCAGGATCAATACATTAGCACAAACCAGGACAAATACACCAGCATAGATCAGGACCAATACACCAGCCCACACCATTCTTTTTAGGATAACCTTACTAACCCATGGTGTTGGTCTGTATTTTCAACGTTGTGTTTTGTAGAATTTTTTTCTTTCGCACGTTTAACTGAGATTTTGTTTGGCCGACATGCCTTTCTTTGTCCATTGAGAAAAAAGGGGGAGGGGGTCTTTGCCAAAAGCACCAATATATGAGAATTGTTATCTGAAATTTTCTTTATAAAAATATTGGCATAATAAAGAACTCTTAATGAAATAAACTCGCTATGTTCGACACCAAGCAGTCTTAATTATGCATAGTAGAGAACGAAATAAACCAAACTCACATTAAATCATTGCATAAATATGAGATGCGGTGCTTGGAAAAAAAATCATCTAGCAAAAAGTATCAATATTGTATCGATCGATTGTACATTTGTTTCGATTTTTGAAACGCAATTAGAGCTTTATATTACCGAAGTATACGTATTGTATTCATGACATTTATGAGTGCTTGCCAACCTTGTGCAAACGTGTGTTGCTTCTCATAAACAGTCAAAGAATAGCTTGACATTGTACAATGCTGATATATAAACAAGATTAAGGAATACAAGGGGTCGATCACTGTTGTACAGAATTACATCTCTTTGTTGAATCCATTGGATTTGTGCTGATTCATATTTAGTCTGCTATAATTTATTTATTAGTTGTAGCAGGCTTTGAACTATTTTTTCAACATCTGCGTTTCATTATGTTTTGTCTATTGGTTTAGCATAAAAGTGAGACAAAAGATACCAAAGGGACATAATTAAATTTAAACTAACGATAAGTCGAGTATAAACAACTAACGCCATGACAAAAATAAAAAGACCAACAGATAAATAGTACACAAAACGTATGATATTTTAGGATTGAAAAAAAAAAAAATCTGAATACAAAAAGATTATTTGATGTGACCAAACTTTATATTTTTGAAACCTTCACCGTTTTGCATTATTTATTGCTACATATTTAAAGACTACTAGATTCTTTACTTCTTTCTGACATCATCGTTTAGAAAATCAAATTGCTAAATTGTTTTGCGTTTATCTTCTTGTTATAAATGGGCAGTTTTTTTCTCATTTACATTGTTTCGCATTTTGTTAGAATCTTTTATTATTGTCTATATACAGCGTGGATTTTGCTCATTGTTGAAGGCCGTATGGCGGCTTTACTTGCTTACATCGACATTATTTGAATTTGGCTGGAAAGTTTTCTAATAAGCCGTGATACACCACAGCGCACTTTTTGAAACAAATGTCGCTAGACCACGAGGCCGTTTCGTTTTACCTGTGTCCGTGTGTGCGTCCGTCTGTACGTCCGTCCGTACGTCCCGAAATTGGTTTTCATCAGTTTGTCTCAACTAAATATTGTGAAGCATGTACACATTTTCTCACTACCAAAAAAACACATATGAAGGCCGAGTTTGGGTGACGTCACTTTTACTTTTCTCTTGTTATGTTGTTGTATTTGGAAACAATGCTGAATATGCCTTTTCAGCATTATAACTTTACTTTGCCTCAATCAAGATGTAAAAAGATTATACACAATGCATATTACCACCAAACACAGACCATGTTCGGTTTTTTTTTTTTGCGTCACTTTTACTGTTTTCCTGTTATGTACCTGTATAAGCGGAGTTGTTGTGGTAATTTGTGGAGGAAGCCGGAGAACCGTCGACCTTCAGTAGCAAAACTTAAAATCCTAGTTAATTAATAAAAGATAAAACTTATATGTCATTACATCTTTCTTTAGGCAGGTCCATTCGTGTCGACCCTTTATATAAATGCATAATTACATTTTGACGACGCAATCAGAAAAAAAAATATGAAAAACAAAAATATAGAAAATATAGAAAATTTAATATAATACGAATAAAACAGTGATAAAATATAGAAATTTTGGTATAATACAAAAAACGATTTATCAAACTACAGCTTTATCTTTTTTCTGACGTTTGTTGCAAGAAAAGATTCGAAAAATTGCCTGAATGTTTGCTGAAATTGAGTTTTTCTTTCTGCCATTATCAATGTTTTCCATGGTTTGGGACTCTTTCTTCTTTTCATCTTTGTTTTTCTTTGCCTCTTTCTTTGTTTTGTTTTTCTTCGTAGCCTTTACACCATCTTTATTGCGTGCCTCTTTCATCTCCTGACCCTTATTATTCTCTGTCTCTTTCTTTGTTTTGCTTTTCTTTGTATCATGTTTTTTGTCCTTTTCAACTATAATGGGGGTCTTTTTCTTCTTTTCATCTATTGCATCTACTTTCTTTATCCTCTTCATTTCTGTAAACACAAGTGTTAGTATATATCATGCATTTTTAAATCATAATATTAAACTAGGAAAAGTATTAAATGAGACCACTTATTAATTAAAGATCAATAAACAAAAATGGTTTTTTTTATTTTTGCATTCAAAATTTAGTTCAGTATTAACTTGGTATCAGCTATTTAATCCTGTTTTACTATACATAAAGTCATGTTTGATAAAGAAAAAGCTGCTATTCAAAGAACATGAAACAGTACAATATATATTGCACTAAAAATGAAACTGGACAAGGAACTGAACTTAACAATTTAATGTGCTTTTGTTGTACTTTTTAAAATTTATTAGTGTGCAATAGAAAAAAAAAATACAACATACCAATTGTTAATTCAATAATCGCTTTAGAAACTTGCACAATCTTATTAAAATAAGTTCGCATCACTTGTTCCTCGATTTTTTATACACACGGCGAAATATAAAAAATCGAGGAGCAAGTGATGCGAACTTATTTTAATAAGATTGAAACATGGAAAGATGTGATTTTATATGATTATATTTAGTATTTACACATGTAAAACATGTTGGTTGAACTAAAAATAATAAAAAAAATTCTAGTTTGTACTGGTTTTTTTTCTAAATATCATCAGCATGTCCTGACATTTGAAAATACTACTCGTCCTGTCAAAGGCGTCCATATATAGAATCGTTTAAGGAAAAAAAACCTGGAAGTGTACATTTCAATAAAATGAATACCTTTCTCCAACATCTTTTGAGCTTTTATCTCAATCTTGACAATCTTCTTTCTCCTCTGTTCTTCTATTTTTCGTTGTACTTTGACGTCCTTGTTGTACCTTTTCATAATTTGATCTACCAACTTTAAGTGCAACTGTACAACTTTTTCCTCTTTTTTAGCAATTTTTTCTCTTAATTTCTCGTCTTTCTTAATATTTCTTTTTATCCTCTTTTTGTCCTTTTTTGATTGTTTGCTAATAGCTCCATTCTGTTTAGAATTCTGGACAATATCCTATAAAAATATCACAAACATGTATATATAATTGTTATAATATAGTTGTACAAGATGTTACACTTTCACATGTATTGTGTTTTAGGGAAAATATATATATATCTCATCAAACATTAAAAGCAAAACAGGAATTATACTAAACATATTGGACAGTATACAGAATCCCACCAACTATGCATTCTCACTACGCCGAAGAAATAAATTGATTGATTGGTGGTTGCTTAACGTCCAGTGGCAAATATGTCATGCATGTTCTGGACGAGAACGAGTTGACAATAAATACAATACTAGGTAGGTCTTGTAAAAAGGCCATCCGGAATGATGGTCGGGGAAATTTGGATTGCCATTGGAATAGAGGGTATTTGGATAGGGACAGAAATTTTGACGTGTAACAGGCCACCTACGGACCCTCAACAGTTGTTGTTGTTGCAAGGGTTCTTAACGTGCATGCAGAGAGCATGTCACTTTTTTTACACAAGGCATCGGATTTAGCGTCCCCATTCTGATCGGATGTGGCTGTGTACTTGATACATCCCGCACAACCAAACGGAAGCCCCTCTTTGGCAAGCGTTTTTACTGCCGGTCGGAAGAACAATAAGCGGCCATATTTATATTCCCCAGTAACCCTTGTGGTCCGAAGAAGTAAAAGACACAAATTAATACAAACAATAGAGAACAGCACTGTCGCTCGTGGTAAAATCTTAAGTAAAAAGTGCAAAACCGTGGACAGATCAGAATAGCTCAAACCCCCAGGACTTATTTCTTAAATATTGTATTGTACCTGGAAAAGATATCCGGCATTCTTTGGCGATTTTTCTGTTGGTCCTAAAACATCTAAAAATAAAATACCCTCATGAATATAAATATATTGTCATTTTCATTTTTTTTTTTTTAAACCTACAAAAAAAACCTGACAAGTTTTATAACATAAGATTTACAGATCCAGCCAATGATGATAAGGATTTTCACCTTCTAACGAAAACACCGAAAACGGCTTAACAATTTTTTTAAATATACTAACAGAAAATATGCTACTATTCAGGTAAGAGTAAAAAAAAAAACCACGGACATATTAATGTAGAACTGTTTATGAAGTGTAAAACAAAAATCAGAATTAAAACTATTAAAATAAAACAAGTGCAATGGAATTAAGAAATTATGTCATTACCTGTTAATTTCATGTATGCCTCTTTTTGTTCTTCTACACTCATAGATTCCTCTTGTTCTGCTGCATTCGCAGATGCCTCTAGCTGTTCTGGTGCACTCAAAGATTCCTCTTGATGTTCTGCTCTAAGTAAGGCCTCTTGTTGCTCTGCTGCACTCATAGGTGCACCTTGACGTTCTGATCTTATAGATAACATCTGTTGTTCAGCCACGTCTAATGCCTCGTCCAAGTCTTTCAATTCGTCAGAAATATTACCGGTGTCGTCTTGAACTCTCAACCCATATTCTTCCCTTTCTAAATCTTCTTTTTCGGTTGTGTCATGTTCTTTTAATTTGTCTAAAAAGAGCAACACGAGCATAATTTTAATTTTCTTGCACATTTAGTGCTGCCAGAGACATATATTAAGGCGATATCAGGTACATTTCAATTAGACAACAACCTAACAACTCAAGAAAAGTATCTGGAAAATTAACAACTCGTATAAATACGATTTTGACAGGATTTGGTCTACGGTTTATCAGAGAAATATAAGTAGTTCGAAATGATTAAAAGACACAATCTTGATTTTGTATTACATTCAGAAGTGTAAGCAATGACAGGGGAGGGAGATTACTGACATACCTAACTCCTTTATCAGGGCAGATTCCCTATCCTCAGGGGTGGGAGATTACTGACATACCTAACTCCTTTATCAGGGCAGATTCCCTATCCTCAGGGGTGGGAGATTACTGACATACCTAACTCCTTTATCAGGGCAGATTCCCTATCCTCAGGGGTGGGAGATTACTGACATACCTAACTCCTTTATCAGGGCAGATTCCCTATCCTCAGGGGTGGGAGATTACTGACATACCTAACTCCTTTATCAGGGCAGATTCCCTATCCTCAGGGGTGGGAGATTACTGACATACCTAACTCCTTTATCAGGGCAGATTCCCTATCCTCAGGGGTGGGAGATTACTGACATACCTAACTCCTTTATCAGGGCAGATTCCCTATCCTCAGCTGCTCTTATGTCTCCTTCTACATTTGCCCACTGTTCGTGTGTGAATTCAAATGTCGCAACACAAATGATTGCTTCACTGAACCCAGCTACTACTTTATGTACTTTTTCTTCTTTTTCTGCTGTCCACTCCATACTGAAGTTGCCCTGTTGATTGTTGAGTCAACTGCAAATTTAAAAAAAAAAAAGCATTATGAAATCCGTTTTAACCCCTTCCCTTTACCCCCTTTAAAAATTTGAGCAACAAAACAAAGAACTTAAGAAAAATACTTTAAAGTAACTTACCACACTTCGCTTACGCAGTCTATTTTCTTCAGAAATGCTGCACGAGATCAATTTAGACGTCTAAAAAATTATCCTTGTGCAATTTATCGACGAAACATCGACGATAACGTTGTCAGAAGAGATGTTTATGACGTCGATGAACGGTATAGTCACTATAGGGAGCAACCAATATACTTTAAAAGGGAGAGAGGTAGCCTATTGCTTTTTGTTTGAGTCAGAACATTTTTATTTGTTTTTTAAACGCTATCAATCAAATTATTTGCTCAAAATTTAACACTAGAAGGTATGGGGAAAATCTGGCCATTCAGATATTTTTTTGTCCTCTGATTGTGATTGAACAGAATATTTGTTCCATTAATTTGGAAATACATGTAAGAATACCTTTTTCAATATCCCCCTCTTTTCGAAGTAAAATGGTTCCTCATGCACAAGCGTAAAGTTTTCTCGGACCTTCTCATGCAGATTCCTATATTTTGTGGTATAAAGATGATCAATTTTCATTTTCATTTCGTTTCTGAATTAAAAGTACATAATTTATTATACGTCACCTTTTAGAGTGATAAAGAATTCCGTCTATATGTTTGTTTATTCGTTCGTTATTGTATAAATTTTGTATCCGCATCTGCTGAACAAAAACTGTGTAAATGTTTGGCCTTCTTTTACTTTAAGGGTCCCTATACTTTAGAGTTAAGGTTCATTCATGGTTATGGTTATATTAGGGGAAGTTCTAGGTTAGGGTTAGGTTTTAGGGTAAGGGCTAGGTGTTAGATTTAGGAATGGGTTAGGGTTAGGTTTGGAGTTAGGGATAGTTTAGTATAGCTCCATATATATATATTATATGTTATTCAGTTCTCAGACAGGGTATATACTGTGACATTCCCGGCTTAGAGTTTATATCCCCTGAGCCGAAGGCGAAGGGGATATAAGCCCTAAGCCGGGAATGTCACAGTATATACCCTTTCTGAGACCTGAATTACACATATATTACGGATTACCCCTGACTTAATGTTATTTTCCAGTGCTGGTATTTGTTGACAACACATATGTAACTGAGTTGAAAATCCAACCTGATATGTTCGGCATACGTGAAGGATTTTCTAATTTGCTGTGAACATAATTTTATCGTGTATGTAAAAATTTATAATAACACTTTTAACATTAAATTTAAGTATTAAAAGTGTTAATTGCGTGATTTTGTATCAAAAATGTATTATTGACTGAAGCACGTCATTATTTTCCCTCTGTGTGCCTCTGACAGTCTGAAAGCTTTTGACTACGTCACATAGTAACCGGTGTTATGATGACGTTTTTGAGGTTCCAATTGGGGATAAAAACGTCGTATATACCCCGGCAGTTTCCTGAATATATACTGACATCTCTGTGTTGTTATCCAATCACAAACCTCGACACATTTGTAATCCGTAATATATATATATATATATATATATATATATGATATCCTTGGTTCATTACATGTATTTAATTCTGTCATGTCAGTCTATTTTTTTGTAAATTTCGGTGTAAAAGCTGGGAAATAGATAAAGCGTAGATATAAAGCCATATTTTAATATATTTAAAGTTCAAAATAGATCAGTTTATCAATAAACAAGCATTTGTGATTTAAATTCCGCGGGCTTTGGATTGTCTCCCTTATTAAAAATGGCAGCCTCCATGGTGAAAATCAGTTTGCTAACTTCTTTCTTGACAAAGAATAATAGCACTCGCTTACTGCAGAAAATATATAGGAACAAACAATATTGCCGACATGCTAGTACTACGGAGGCACAAGAACCACAAACACTCCCAGAAGAATTAGAAACATTCGAAGAAAAAGAGTGGGTGATAGAAAGGTTGAGAAATTTTTCAAATTTGCCTCAACACCTTCAAGACAAGGAACATGGACAATTACCAGATAGAGAAAGACTTGAAGAAATGACTTTCAAAGATAACACTAAGAGGAAAATATTTCTGAGAAAGCTTTATGCTAAGTATGGAAGTGCTATTGACATTGACCCAGGAGTTTGTTGGCCTTCAAAAGAGGAACTTGAAGAGATCAAAGAGGATGATAAGTTCTTTGAACCATCATTTCAACAGCTGTTAGCAGATCTTAAAGAAGAAAAGAGGAAGGAAGCTGAATTCAATATGAATGTGTAAGCATTAATTTCATGTCATGAGACGTCACATATAACAGTCGGGGTACATTTTAGTCCAAATAATTATGACATTTAGGAAGGCTATTTTAGATTTATTTTTGCTTTGGCACTTTCTTGCGACGATGTAAGGCGTCAAAGAAAAAAATATGATAGCCTTTCAAGACGTCATAATTATTTTGACTAGGTACATTTGTGTACAATCTAATTTAAAACCGATCTTTCATTGCTCCAGTTTTCTGGTATGTCACTCCCACCAGATACATGTATATCAGAAAACGGGAGTGATGAAAGATGGGTTTTTAATTAGATTGATTTTTGTACAAGTGCAGTGTGCGACTAAAAGTATTAACTTCTGCCCTTATTGCTATATTGAGGGGCCTCGGTAGCCGAGTGGTCTAATAGATACATGTATAGGAATAAGGAAAATGTGGTGTGAGTGCCAGTGAGACAACTCTCCATCCAAATAACAATTTATAAAAGTAAACCATTATACATGTTAAAGGTCAATGTACGGCCTTCAACACAGAGCCTTGACTCACACCTAACAACAAGCTATAAAGGGCCCCAAAAAAACTATAGTAAAACCATTTAAAGAGGAAAACCAACGGTCTAATCTATATAAAAACGAGAAACGAGAAACAAGTATAAATAGCTTAAACAAACGACAACTACTGTACATCAGATTCCTGACTTAGCATGCTTAGGACAGGTGCAAACATTTGCATCGTTTTAAATTTCTTATTTTGGCGCCTTTAATACATATACAATGTATCTGACTATGCGGCATGGGCTTTGCTCATTGTTGAAGGTTGTATGGTGACCTTTAGTTGTTAATTTCAGTGTCAGTTGGTCTCTAGTGGAGGGTTGTCTCATTGGCAATCTTACTACATCTTCTTTTTTTATATTATAAGACATTTAAATTTGAGTGTGTGTATTGTTGCTCTAATTTAGCATTGCCATTATTGATAAATTGATATGACAATTTTTGTGTAAATAAGAACTAATGATTACAAGACTACCATATTTAATCATTACAGATTAACAAAAGTAGAAAAAGGTATGGCTAAGATGGACACTTTGATAAAAGATTTCAATGCCAGACAGCTGAAAGAATTAGAAAAAGAAGAAGAAGCCGAGACAAGGAGAAAAGAAATGATGGAACTTGCTGAAGAATATTACGGCTATGCTGTTAAACCTAGAAGTCCAGAGTTTATCAAATTCATGGAAATGAAAAGAAATGAAGAAAAAGTGGCTAAAAAGGCACTGAAGCAGGCATCAAGAAATAAACGTTCTAGTCCTCAAATACAACAGGAAGCTGCTAAATCTTGATGTATTTTCATTCCTATTAAAATTATAGATTTTAACAGTGATTCAATATTAGATATAAACATTCATTACCAGTAAGAACAGTAAGAACTGTTGTGCACACTGCAAAATGTTTCCATGTTGTAACAAGCATATGAATTAATTTGGTTCCCATTTACAGGTCACAGGATCTATGTAAAAGAAACAGTTAAACTTCTTCGAAAACCAAACAAATACTCCTTTCCCACATTTGTCCCATGGGTGGTCAGAATTTTGACCATAAATCTTGGCATACATTTACTTACTTTGAAGGCTCTATCTTATTGACTTAAATTATTGTTTAGTTTGTACTTACCGATATCTGTATTGTGAATTCAGAAAATATTGTGATGATTTTATTAATGCAAAAAATGCAGCAGGGTGTTAATTGTAATAATTTAAACTCGCATTTTGAAATTTTTTATATGAATAAAACAATATTTTTCTCAATAATGGAAAAATTGAAATCACATTTTAATCTAGAATGACAAAATCACAATAATGAGTGCACACAATAATTTCTAAATTTACAGTAAATAAGAAGATATGGTATATATACATATGGTATGAGTGTCAATTAGACAACTCTCCATCCAAGTTATAATATATAAAAAGTAAACAATTATTATTATAGGTCAAAGTATGGCCGTAAGTACTTATTTATAGATAGACTTCATGATTTCCAAGTTTGGAATAATTGGTTCTTTTAGTTTTTCTTTGGCAACAGTATCCAGCTGTAGCACCATTGGCCAGCTTCCTGTAGCAGCAAGAACATTATGATGCTTTCCAAACTAAAATTCTGGGTTTTTCATTTTCTTTTTTCAAGTTTAAAAGTGGTCATTCACCATGTTCTAATGGTTGTTGCTCTTTGCAGTGTTTACCCCATAGAATGCAGGAGGCCAGACATTGTTAAAAGTGGGGTTCCCAACCCACGATAATGGAAGATATCCAACTATATCATATGTCTCTATGTAAATGCATTGATCGTAAATAAAAACATGGATCCGCCACTGACAAGCTAAAGAGATAACAATCGGGCAGCTTTGACAACATAAACTTATGTTTGAAGTTTTATATTTCAGAAGGTAGAAGTCCTGGATGCTACATACCTTGTATGCAGATAACTTATGTTACAAAGTTTCTGTCTGGACTTTATTTTTATGGTTGACTATGCTCTAAAAAAAAATTTGGTCATTGAAATTTTCACTTATAAGAATAACTATATTTGAGAAATAATATGACTGTCAGGTAGGATTCACCTGACGCCAACCTCATTTCATGGATCAGTGATCAAAATAAGAGTTATGTGGTCATATATAAGATACTATAAGCAATCTGTCAACAAAGTTTGGTGTATTGGTTGATTGTAAGGTTTACATGTTTGATTAGCAGGTTTCATCTGACCTTGACCACAATTTCATAGTTCATTAGACAACGTTAAGGTCTTGTGTTTTTGTCTTTTTTATGCCCAGGCTGTAGAGATGGCAGCATTAAGTTTTACCATTGTCTGTCTGTATGTCCACCCATACATCCCATCAGTATGTCCTCAAGCAAATGTTATGAATATACAATGATTATTGAGTGGGGGGGGGGGGATTATTACTACAAAACCCAGATCAAGTTTGAATTTGGGTGGCATCACATTACCTTTCTAGAGTTTTGTCACTTTTAATACAAATGGAAAAATTACTGAATTTCCATTTCTGTTGTCTAACTTTAGTTTGTCCTTACCAAATGTTATAAACTTATACACAAATATATGCTTATTACCACAAAACTCAAGTACGAATTTGGGTAGTGTCATTTTTACTGTTATTGAGTTATGTTACTTTGTAACATTATAATATGCAAGAAGGTGCATCATCTGTGTTCCATGGACACAATCTTTATTTATTCTTTGATAGCAAGTGGTCAATAACTTTGGTATGTGAAATGATTGAAAGGTGTACATGTGTCTCTGACAGGTTTCATATGACCTCAACCTCATTTTCATGGTTCATTGGTCAAGGAAATTTTTCGTGGTTTTGCCAGATTATCAGATTTTATTAGCAAAAGGTCAACTATATTTGGTGTATGGAACAATGGTAAAGTGTTTATATCTGTCTGGTAGGATTTGTATGACCTTGATCTCATTTTCATGGTTTTGTCCATTTAACAGATACTTTAAGCAATAGGTCAACAATTATAGTTTGTGTGTGGATTGTTTTTTTTTACCTTTATAGGTCTGTGTTTGTAGGGAATTCATATATCAAACTCATACCTATGGTTCATTGATAAATTAATGTATAGTTTATGTAATACTTGCAGTAGATAGATAGATACTTTTTTCTCTAAAAACTAAATACAAGTTGACAGAGAAATAAACAAAATAAATACAAATACAATAGTTGAGGTAAACAAGTGCAATAAATCGTTCGTATTACAAGAAGACTCAACATAAATTCAAGTTTAAGTAAAGACTGTGTTTGAAGTCTTGTTTATTGTGTATATTAATTCTACGACATGGAGATTAGAGAGATATAAATATGCACATAAAACTGGTTATCCCCATTTGCGCATGTACCACCTGTTGCTGTTTGAAATGGTAGTTGTTTTTTATGGCCCCGCAACGAAGTTGTCGGTCCCATATAGTTTTACCCTTGTCCGTCATTCCGTAATTCCGACATTCCGTCATTCTGCAACAAACCATTATACAGAGTTTTTTTCTAAACGCCTTCAGATATTGGGCAGATTTTTTGGTATGTGAGTCAACCATGATGAGTTACAGATCAAGATTAAGTTTCGTTCTGCTCCGCTAATTTTTGTCGAAATTACGGGCTATGGACTTTGATAAATTGTTGAAAATCACAGTTATATGGACTTTTTTTCTAAATGCTTTCAGATATTGGGCTGATTTTTGGTATGTGAGTCAACCATGATGAGTTACAGATCAAGTTTAAGTTTCGTTTCACTCGGCTGATTTTTGCTGTAATTTCAGGCTTTGGACTTTTATAAATTTTTGAAAATCACAGTTATACGGACTTTTTTCTATACGCCTCCAGATTTTCAGCTGATTTTTTATAAGTGAGAGTAAAATCATGTGTGTGTCCACATGTGTTATTGAAATTGCAGATTTTTCAACTTTTTGAGACGGGGCCATTCGTGTCGCTTTGACACATCTAGTTTTTTTCTTTCTCTTTGTATGTCCATTATTTTTCAGAGACATCAGTGCTGTTTGTTAATGTGGTATATTGTACTGGGTAGGTTTATTGTTGATCCCTGTTATCCCTTTTAATGTAAGATCGTCTTTGCACATCATGAAATAATTAAACTTTGACCTCAAACAAACAGCCATCAATCAAATTATGTTTAGATGAGAACAAAGATCATGAAACCTATAGTACAAATGTACACTCAACAGTGATAAAATGTGTTTGTTGGTGGTTTTGATTGATAACACTCTGGTCTACAAACATGTTCTTGTTGGATTACGCGAGATATTTATTTCAGAGTGATTGACTGATTTCCCTCTCCTTTATACAATACCAACAAGACTGATTTTATAGTTCGTTCTTATGTTGTACAGTTACACCACTGTCCCAGGTTTGGGGGAGGGTTGGGATCCCGCTAACATGTTTAACCCCGCCACATTATTTATGTATGTGCCTGTCCCCAAGTCAGGAGCCTGTAATTCAGTGGTTGTCGTTTGTTTATGTGTAATATATTTGTTTTTCGTTCATTTTTTTTTACATAAAAAAGGCCGTTAGTTTTCTCGTTTGAATTGTTTTACATTGTCTTATCGGGGCCTTTTATATCTGACTTTGCGGTATGGGCTTTGCTCATTGTTGAAGGCCGTACGGTGACCTATAGTTGTTAATGTCTGTGTCATTTTGGTCTTTTGTGGATAGTTGTCTCATTGGCAATCATACCACATCTTCTTTTTATAGTATCTCCTCCATTCATTATGTGTACGAAATAATAGGTGGTTCTGTTTTATCAAAATAGAGGGGTATACAGTTTGAATTTTACAACATTTAAGATTCTTTTTGGAAGGTCAATTTGGCCCTGAAAAGAGCCGTTTCGACAAAAGCTCTTTTCTAAGTCATTTTCTTGGATCTACTATAAGTAAGTCAAATTAACTTGGTGTATATAATTATTGTATAGTGTATGTCTGCGTGACCTGGTGACTATTGCTCGATCTGAACTACAAGGACCTCATTATCATGGTTCACTGATCTTCATGTGTTTGTGATTAAGTCAGTTTTACAGGTACTTTCAATGGAAAAAATATACAATTCATTGTTTCTTGTTAACATATGCCCATATTGGTCAATCATTTTTTCCCGAATTAAGTTGCGAAGAGGACGGGGGTCAGTTAGAAATTACTATATGAATTGAGTTTTTTTTATCCTACATTGAACTTTTGATGTCGGTCCTCCCTTAGTTATAGCAAGGATTTGTATATTCTTACAATAAAAAATCCTTGGTTATAGCTATATCTTATTGGTGCATAGATTAGTGGTTTGTCTCCCGGAGTTGAATCCTCGATAACGCCAGATTTAGTAACAAAAAATATCCAATACGCAACTAAATTGCTACAATATATATACCAGATATATTGCAGATATAGAGATAACAGTAATTTAAGTACATAATTTAATTTACATTTTAATCAATAATCGATAATTAAAATTATTACGTCAAAAAAGTAATATTCAGGTTCTGTAAAAATGAAATTTTCTACTGTAATTTGATTTATATAAGTCAAAGCTGTTTCTTGTCACGGAGTCATTTACATTTCTAGGTTTAGATGTTTTTCACGCAAATTGAAAAAAAAACATACATGTTTAAAAGACCCATTCAAGTCCTATTGTTTTTAAAAGTTTAGATTTATAAGAGTAAATGGCATGATTTTTTGTCGAGCCTGCAACTTTTGTTGCAGAAAGCTCGACATAGGGATAGTGATCCGGCGGCGGCGGCGACGGTGTTAGCTCACTTCTTAAAAGCTATATATTTTAGAAGGTGGAAGACCTGGATGCTTCATATTTTTTTATATAGATGCCTCATGTTACGAAGTTTCCGTCAGGCACATGTCCATTGTCCTTGACCTCATTTTCATGGTTCAGTGACCACTTGAAAAAAATTTCAGATTTTTTGTAATGTTAAATTCTCTCTTACTGTAAGTAATAGGATAACTATATTTAGTATGTGCGTACCTTGCAAGGTCCTCATGTCCGTCAGACAGTTTTCACTTGACCTCGACCTCATTTCATGGATCAGTGAACAAGGTTAAGTTTTGGTGGTCAAGTCCATATCTCAGATACTATAAGCAATAGGTCTAGTATATTCGGTGTATGGAAGGACTGTAAGGTGTACATGTCCAACTGGCAGGTGTCATCTGACCTTGACCTAATATTCATGTTCATATGACCTTGACCTCATTTTCATGGTTCAGTGGTTATAGTTAAGTTTTTGTGTTTTGGTCTGTTTTTCTCATACTTTATGCAATAGGTTTACTATATTTTTTGTATGGAATGATTGTAAGGTGTACATGTCTAGCGGGTAGATGTCATCTGACCTTGACCTCATTTTCATGGTTCAGTGGTCAAAGTTAAGTTTTTGAGTTTTGGTCTTCAATTTTATCTAATACTATATGTCATAGGTCAACTATATTTGGTGTATGGAAATATTTTATGATCTATATGTCAGTCGTGCAGGTTTTATTTGACCTTGACCTGGTTTTCACGGTTCATTGCTCAGTGTTAAGCTTTTGTGTTTTGGTCTATTTTCTTAAACTATAACCAATAGGTCAACTATATTTGTTGTATGGAAGCATTGTTAGCTGTACATGTCTGCCTGGCATATGGTTCAACTGACCTTGACCTCATTATCATGGTTCATGTTAAGTTTATGTGACAGTCGTAATAAAGCTTTATATTTAGGAGTATCAACATAATATCAATGATTAGTAAAGAAGGCGAGACATTTCAGTGTGTGCAACTCTTGTTTGAAATTGAATATTCTTATCAAATGTGTTCTTCTGTATATCATGTTGACTTGTTAACGCCTCGCTATAAACGAGAGATGGGATATTGTGTTTTCTGGTCTGCGCGTCCGTCCCGGCGTCCCTCCTCCGTCACTTTGTCGCGAGCTCCCTTATCATGTTTAAAAAACCTTGACAACTTTATATGATATATATGTAAAAGAAAGGCTTTGATCCAGGTTTTGCACTTCCCGGATCACTCATTTTTTCCGAAGCTAAATACACAAATTAATTTTCATGTCAGCTTTGATTATTACTCAAAGGGTTTGGGTCAAATAAAGTTTATTGCATATAGATGTCTCTGAACATAGAAATGTAATATTGCGGGTGAGGGCTCCAACCCTTGGCTAGCGAAGATGTCTTTGATATTAATTTGTCCTCATTCTATTTTCAGTATTTTAGTATTTGATTTAAACTCATCACAATACTATTGATTTTTGTCATTTTAGAGATGAATTTGCGTATACCATGTTTACGTTCAGCTCTTTTGATTGTCAATGTAATGAATGGAATGGTGCAATGTGGTTTACCATATACTTCATGTAGACCAAAATTCATCTGTGATTACCGTGGCCACTTGACACTGTTTAAATTTTTAAAATTTAAAAATTTTTAAGGCGTCACTGGAGTTTTAAGTGCAGGTGTCCGCCTACTACGACACCTAAACCAAGTTATTTTTAGTTATTTTTATTATCATTATTAATTTATTACTAAAAAGATTGAAACCATATAGCTTTATGTAAAATTGTAAAATGTTCCAGCTGAGAAAAGGGTATCCTGTAGATTGTTCATTTGATCGAATAAATGTTGGCGTACCCTATGCAGCTGTAATTCAGTACATTTTATAAGATCAAAAATCTTACTTTTAGATTTCATGATATTCATAAAGATGGCTTAGTGAGAATAACTTTGGATATAAATAAAAGGATATGCACGATATTCGCAAATAAGACAGCTACACAACGGAACCGTCACCCATATACAGGATATCAGCCGTCAATACAATATGACAAGCACTAAACGCGTTCTGTTTCTATACAAGTTGTGACTAAATTAAACAGAAATTGTCAAACCTCTACCAGCAAAACCTGCTCGAAATAATAATTTAAAATGATCAAAATATGATTCCTGCAGAAAGTCACAATGATAAGTATAGTGAGTTTAAACTCAGGTTTCCCATCTACCGGTAAACCCTGTGTCCCATATGTTGATACCTATGCTCAATATTGAATTTATTTGAAACAGATTTTTCAGTCTACTTTTCTAGTTAAAGGAAGACAATAAAAATCGGTACAGGAAGAGCGCGTTACTTGATCTGACTGAAAAAAATATCGACAATTTGATCATTGATATTATGTTGAGTCCTAAAATAAAGCTTTATTACAACTATCACATCAACTTAACATGTTACAGCTGACATGAAAATGAGGAAAAGGTCATATAAACCAAACAAGAAATGCATGTTCTTACAATCATTCAATAACTAAATATCGTTGACCTATTGCTTATAGTTTCTTTGAAACAGACTTTAACAAGCAAACTAAACATTGACCAATGAAAATGAGGTCAAGGTCAGATGAACCATGCCAGGCAGACATATACAGCTAACAATTCTTCCATACAACTAATATAGTTGATCTATTGCTCAAAGTTTGAGAAAAACAGACCAAAGCACAAAAACTTAACACTGAGCAATGAACCATGAAATTGAGGTCAATGTCAAATAAAACCTGCGACTAACATGTTCATCATAAAATATTTCCATACACCAAATATAGTTGACCTATTGCATATAGTATTAGAAACAAGAGTTTATTAGATAACCAGATGCTCCGCAGGGCGCAGCTTTATACGACCGCAGAGGTTGAACCCTGAACGGTTGGGGCAAGTATGGACACAACATTCAAGGGTTCATTCCCTCTATTCCCACTTTTTATAAATCTGGTAAGAAAAGGTAAAATTTCATGTGGGAATAGAAGGAAAACTTGTGCAAACAAAGGATTATACTGTACAAACATTTTTTAATCAACTGTTAATTGACCAGTGTTTTTTTTTTTATTAGAACAGGTAATAAGTTATTTTTGCATCTGTATGAATTCTGTTTTTTTTTAAACAAAATAAATAATGAAGTTAAGTTAACAGTTTTCACCCATTATTTTATATCTTTGATTATTGGTCCAACTAATTATATTTTAAAGTATACTTTTATTCCACATCTTAAGCCAACAGGAATCACCAAAAAGCATTAAATTATCGTTAATTTAAAGTTACTTTGGAGTTTGAGAAATATTTATTTTGGATGACCGGCAGATATCCTTATTTCTTAAATTTGGAACTTTGAACATGAAATCTCCAATAGAAACTGGAAGATGGCAAAACATAGAAAGAGAAAACAGAAAATGTGTATTGTGTTATTCAGATGCCATTGGTGATGAATACCATTACATTTTTAATTGTTCAGCTTTCGATAATTGTAGAAAACAATGTATTGCATTTTACAATAGAAATAGAACAAACACATTGAAGTTTTATGACTTAATGAATTTCCCAAAATGTACAGAACTGAACGAACTTTGTAAACTTATTAAGGAGATCAATAACAAATTGAACTTTTCTGGGTGAACAATTGTGAATGCCTCTATCTACTTTCGTACATTATATATTTATGTAATTGTATTGAAATATGTAAAATTATTTCTATACCTTTCAATCTGTAATTTGGTTTGTGAGAATAAAGATTTATATATATATATAAGATTATACTTGGTTATAATATTATTTATATGATGATTTATTAGTAAAGCAGACAATTTTTTAAAGTTACAAATTCAAAAATTATTAAAAATAAATCTGACTCCAATCTATTTATCATAATTTTTCTTTATTTTGAAGTACACATTCAAAAGTTAAAAAAATAAATCTTAACTCCAATCTTTTCTCTATTTTTAAGTATTTATTTGATGAAAAAAGAAACATATTAGAAATAAACAAGGTATTATACCTAAGCTGGATTCAGCTCTAAATTGGGACTGTGATTAAATAGTTGACACATCATAGGTTTCTGACACAGAATGAATGTGGTCTAATGAACTTAAAATTTTTGTTTTGCCTTTGAGCAATTCACTATGCTGTTGAATATTAATCCTCTCAAAAAAAATTGAAGAAATTTTCTTTTAGTTATGAAATCTGAAATGAGAAAAATTGACACCCCACCCCCCACCCCCCAATTTTTTTTCACATCCCCCTTTCCCTTATTCCAAAACTGATCTCAATTCAAATTTCTAATGGCCCCTAGCAATAACTACTCATTTAAATACATCATAAAATATTAAAATGTAAAAAAGTGCTTGTTATCACTGAATGGTAAAGATTGTTTTAATTTATCAGTTGGTAGTAAAAGTGAATATACATTGTATATTGTATAAAACAATGATTTAAGTTGATTCAACTACTATTCTGGACAAAGAAAGATAACTCCAATTGAAAATTTCTTGCTATTGCACAATATTGTGCAATTAAACATTCTTGCTATTGCGCAATACTGTGCAATTGAAAATACTTGCCATTGCACAATACTGTGCAATTGAAGATTTCTTACTATTGCGCAATACTGTGCAATTGATAATTTCTTGCTATTACACAATACTGAAATGAGGTCAAGGTCAGATGAATAATGCCAGGCAGACATGTACAGCTAACAATTCTTCCATACAACAAACAGTTAACCTATTGCTTATAGTTCAAGAAAAACAGACCAAAACTAAAAAAAACTTTGTCCACTGAACCATGAAAATGAGGTCAGGGTCAGTTGACACCTGCCAGCTAGTCATGTACACTTTACAATCATTCTAAAGTCGCAGGTTCGACAAAAAAGCCAAAACTTGAAAACTGAACTTTGACCACTGAACCATGAAAATGAGGGCAAGGTCATATGACACATGCCGGCTAGACATAAACCACTTACAATCAGTCCATGAGGCATCTATATACAAAGTTTGAAGCATCCAGGTCTTCCACCTTGTAAAATATAAAGCTTTAGAAAAGTTAGCTAATGCTGCTGCCATAGACGCCGGATCACTTTCCCTATGTCAAGCTTTTTGCAAGAAAAGTCATAGGCTCGACAAAATTAAACTGTAACAGACAATAAATTATGTCAAATATTTTTTTCAGGTATCCACAGCATACCCTTGTATCCATCTTGATTACTATAGATAAGGATTTTGCCAGATGGTGCATTTTGCCTATTTCAAAATACTTTTATTTTGTTTATAAAGCAATCACTACAATTCTTAAAAGATATTGTTACATCTTTTTTTTAAATAAATGAGCTATTACTCATTAATTTTGTCATCTATAGATACCTATTTTTGCATTACATAAGTTGGTTTTTTTTTGGTTTTTTTTACAGTTAATGATGTTTTTCCACTAAATCTATTAGATATTGGATGTGTTATGATTGTTTTTTTAGTCTTAGAAACTTGATTTTATTTTATTAGTTGCTATCGACCTTGAACTTCCTTTCAATAACTGAGAGTACTATCAGTTATGTACTTTTTGTCTTTTGTGTTCTTGTTAGTTTTTTATGCGTTGCATCAATATGACGAGTTAAGCGCTTTTCAACAATTGGAAATACAACTTTAAAATTTTGATGGATTCAGTTGAGGATTATGCCAGGCAATGGGCTAAGCGCGAGAAGGAAGACGTAGACACTCTTTCCGAATGGATTAAGGCAGTGAGGTCCTTGATACAAATCAGAATTAAGAAACTGAAAGGGTCTATCAATGCCCATGCTACGTCGATCTTTAAAGACCCAAATGTTGCAAAACACCTATTATTCTGTTACACCTTTCCTCAATTTGTGTATTTCCTTCGATTATATTCTTAATCTGTTTATGTGTTCCAGTCTAGGAGGATTATTCATCTTTAACCTCATAAGAACATTAAAACATCGTATCATCGCTACCTTTCCCCTGCTCACACGGATCTCAAACCGAACATTGCAAGGTCATACCAGTTCTGGAGAACTTTTCAAAGGACAAACGTCATCTAGGACACAATTCGTGGCTAACCACAGAGTGAGTTAACTTTACAACATTGTTTTTGAAGCCTTCAAATTACTCTATACATATTTGAACATTCTCTCCGTGAAACACTGGAAATTAACTGCTCTTGAAAGTACAACATTTTCTCGGATTCAACGGACTGTGCTATCTATTACCTTTGACATTTCGTTTTAATAACATTAATTGAACACATTGTAAAATTGTATTTTATTTGTTTTTCAGCTTTTTACCATTTGTTAGATTGGTTTAAGAATAAATTATCAGCACCTGATAGTCTTGTTGCTTGAGCCCAATCGTCGGTTAAACTTAATGGTCAGGCCATTACAGTAAAAAGTCTACAACTTGCCTGTTGTGTCTCGCAGATAACGCCACTCCACAGCTACACAGCAACCTACCTGTTGAGCCCTGCATGTACGCGTCATCCCTTGACGTACAGTAAATTGACGACAACCTGTCTTTACATATCCAGACAAGGAACGACAACGTAGCAACGTTCATACGTACATACCTTTACACTGACAGTGGACTACATATCTTGTGTGAACTCGACAGCAACCCAACAACGTTGAGTCAACATGGATCCCAGTCATGTGGAACAACAAGAAGAGATTCAGCCCCAAGAAGGAGATGTCCCTGAACTATTAGAAAATCCGTCTAATACATCACAGTCAGATGAAACTCCCGAGGCTAGGCGAGTACGTGACCTCACGGAAAAAGGACAAGGAGCTTTCACTGAAAAACGTGACAAGTTCTGTCAGGAACTAGAGGCTCTCTGGGCAGACATTGAATCCCAGTTATTGGAAGTAACAACGCCTCCTAACGATCTCCAGCAACTCCTAACAGTCCAGGACAAACTTGTTAAAGCCTGTAATAATTATCGTAGGCTCACAGATGAATACCTAGACTTTCTGAAAAGGACCCGAACATTGGAGAGTCAAAAAGAAATTGATGCATGTAAACTCTCTTTGGATTTACGTCTGTCCAAAGTGGAACTTGTTATGGAAAAACTACACGAGCATCGACTCGCCCTAACAAAGGCCAAATCCACTAAAACAAAGACCTCAAAAGGTAAGAAAACCTCACGCAGTGGTAGCTCTAACGTGTCAGACATGTCAAGCCTAGCACGGAGAAAGCGTGCCAAGGCAGAGGCTGCCAAGTCTAAAATAGCCTTTGTAGAAAAACATGCCATTATCCTACAACAGGAAGCAATGTTAGAGGAACAAGCCCTGTTCAGACAAATTGAAATGGAACAGGAAGCAGCACACAAAAAGGCAAAAATGGAACAAGAAGTCGCTCAGGAGGCCGCACAGAGAACAGTTCAGTTAGAACAAGAGGCTATGCGCAGGAAGGCTCAAATGCAACAAGAAGCTGCACGAGTAAGCCGAGAAAAGGCCCAACTTAAAGCCAAATTTAACCTTCTTGAAGCACAGAGAGAAGCTGCAGCCGCAGAAGCCGAGGCTCGTATCCTGGAATACGATGATAGCCAAGCGTATAGCGATCTCCCTGACGAAAAGGAAGACCCGCTCCAGCGCGTGCAAGATTTCGTCAATAAACTTCCTGTATCAACTGTTGTAAAGGAAGTAACAGAACCTCAAAGGAAAAAACAAATTCCTGTTAAGATCGAGCTGAGTCACGACGCACCAGCGTTCGTGCCATCCGTGGCACAGAACTTGCTGTCACAGACATCTGCTGTCTTGCCTTCCAATTATAAGTCACCGGAAGTTACCTTTATCCCAGATCTGGGATTAGTAACCGGCATACAAAAACTAGGCCTTTCAGATGAGATCCCTGCTGAACACCAAAAACAGGGTAGTAAAGAAGCGATCCCTGTCTTACGCACAAAACAAGACGTTATAGAAGAGATCCCTGTTTCACACCAAAAACAAGGCGTAATAGAAGAGATCCCTGTTGCACACCAGCAACAAATCAACCCAACATCGGAGATTACTAGATTTCTCTTGCGTAAGGACCTGCTTTTCTCTCGATTAACAAGCTTTAACGATCGGGCAGAATCCTTCCATACATGGAAAGCAAGCTTTAAAAACGTCATAGACGAATTACAAGTTTCTGACTCGGAACAAATAGACCTACTGATAAAGTGGCTAGGGCCAGAGTCTGGTAAACATGCCATGAGTATTAGGGCATCAAATGCCAACAACCCTACTAGAGGCTTACAGAGGTTATGGCAAAGACTGGATGAGCGATATGGTGCTCCAGAAATGTTGGAAGCCTCTATCACGAGTAAACTCGTCAATTTTCCTACCTTGACGAACAAAGATAACGCACGTCTTTATGACTTGTCTGATATTCTATCAGAAATCGAATATCACAAGGAAAATCCCAAGCTGGGATGTTTGCTTGCTTATTTCGATTCTTCGTCCGGTATAAATCCTATTGTGGAAAAACTACCATACGGACTCCAAGAAAAGTGGATAACAAGGGCTTCAAGATACAAGTCCAAATATGAAGTTGCCTTTCCGCCATTCACAGAATTCTCTGCCTTCATCAGGGAAATGAGCAAAATTAAGAACGATCCTGGGTTCATCTTTGGATCAAAAGTAACACCAAATACAAAAGACTCTACGCCAAGGTTCACACCTCAGACGTACTCTAAAGTCAACGTCCATAAGACGGCTGTTGAACAGCAAACTGAAGACAGCAGTCAACAACAAAATCTGTGTATCCTACACAAGACAAAGCATACCTTGAATGAATGCCGAGCATTCCGAGCCAAACCAATCGAGGAACGCAAGGAACTGTTAAGACAAAACAATGTGTGCTACAAGTGTTGTGGGTCAACCACACACAGAAGTCGGGACTGCAACGCAAGTATCAGTTGTAACGAGTGTGGAAGTGAACGACATACCACAGCACTTCACATCACTAGACCACAACAATCTGAAAGTTCCCAGTTTAGCTCACCCAGACAAGCCTACGGCGGGGAGCAGACAGAGTCAGCTGAAACAAAGTTAACCTCCGTAAGTTCGATCTGCACAGAGATCTACAAAGATCATAAGAGCGAGAAATCTTGTGCCAAGATATTACCTGTGGACGTGTACCACAAGGACAAGACAAACAAAATTATCAGGATGTACGCCATTATTGACGACCAAAGCAACCGGTCTCTTGCCTCGCCTGAATTCTTCAGTCTGTTTAACGTTCGGGAGAAACCTGAAAACTACTCTCTTACGACATGCTCCGGCAGAGTAGCTACTTCCGGGAAAAGAGGAAAAGATTTCGTCATAAAATCTGTACATAGTGACGTACAATTTGATCTGCCTACATTAATTGAATGTAATAATATTCCCAATAATCGAGACGAAATTCCTACTCCTGAAGTTGCAATGCATCATCCTCATCTGACAGAACTCAGAGGAAGTATTACACCACTAGAGGAACGTTGTCAAATTCTACTCCTAATTGGAAGGGACCTTATAGAGGCACACCACGTTCTTGAACAACGCCTAGGACCATCCCGAACTCCATTTGCCCAAAAGTTGAGACTTGGTTGGGTCATAATTGGAAATACATACATTGACAAGCAAACTGTTCCTATCGAAGTCAACACAAAGATAACTTACGTTTCAATCACGGAATCAAAACAACGTCTTGCCTCAAGACCGGAAATAGCCGTTAAGGACAATAATCCAATTGTTGTTCAGTCTAACGACAAAAACCTTCATTCGAATGCCAAGGTCGCTAAATCGCATTCAATACAATTCCTTGAATGTACAGGACCTAGTACCAAGCCTGGTAAACGCACAAATTCATCTAAAGGGACATCACTCGCGTCACTAAAAGCAAAAGCTGTGACTTCTATAGAAAAATCTATAGATAAAAAAAGTTTCAATCCGAAATCAACAGAACCTAAAGTTCATGGAGAGGAAATCAATAGCATTCACAAACCTATTCCGAAAGAAGGACCTATTGCCAATCTCAATCTGCAATTGCATGAGCAACGTCTACTACGAGAAGGAAGCAGTATTGCCAAATCTGACTTGGAACATTCTACAGAACACAACAATGTCGTCCGAGACACCCTTTATCCAAAGGACAAGAAACTGTACCAACCCAGTTTCCCGTGGAATGTATACATTCAGGAACCTTAATAGTGAAAAGTCGTTCAGACCTGATATTTCTCACACGACAAATAGTGGATAATTCACCTGTATATATTTAATTTATATTTGGATTTATTCATTTATCTAGATCTTATGTTCATATGCGATTAATTTATGGAATAGTGATATCAGATAGACATCAGACGGGGAGTATTCTGTTACACCTTTCCTCAATTTGTGTATTTCCTTCGATTATATTCTTAATCTGTTTATGTGTTCCAGTCTAGGAGGATTATTCATCTTTAACCTCATAAGAACATTAAAACATCGTATCATCGCTACCTTTCCCCTGCTCACACGGATCTCAAACCGAACATTGCAAGGTCATACCAGTTCTGGAGAACTTTTCAAAGGACAAACGTCATCTAGGACACAATTCGTGGCTAACCACAGAGTGAGTTAACTTTACAACATTGTTTTTGAAGCCTTCAAATTACTCTATACATATTTGAACATTCTCTCCGTGAAACACTGGAAATTAACTGCTCTTGAAAGTACAACATTTTCTCGGATTCAACGGACTGTGCTATCTATTACCTTTGACATTTCGTTTTAATAACATTAATTGAACACATTGTAAAATTGTATTTTATTTGTTTTTCAGCTTTTTACCATTTGTTAGATTGGTTTAAGAATAAATTATCAGCACCTGATAGTCTTGTTGCTTGAGCCCAATCGTCGGTTAAACTTAATGGTCAGGCCATTACACCTATCCTACCTCCATGACAAATATGTTGTTGTCCCCGCAGATAAAGCCCCAAACAACATCGTTTTTGTGTGTAAAACTCATTACATTAACTGCTTGATAAACGAATTAGGTATTGACAATTCTCTTGGAAACTCAACATATATCCTCACGACACTTACCAAAGAGGAAATCCGGGATAATCATAGGTCTGTTCTGTGTTCCTTTGGACTTTCAACCAAAGATGAAGAATGGATCTTCCATCCATGTATTGGATACCTAAACTACATAAATGTCCTTACAAACAACGGTATATTGCTGGGTCTTCCAAGTGGTCCACGAAACCTCTTTCTAAATTATTAACATCTATTTTATCAGAAATCAAGGACGGGCTTCAAAGTTATTGTGAAACTGCCTACTCTAGAGGGGGCGTGAATCAGATGTGGATACTTAAAAATTCCAAAGATCTTTTAGAGTACATACAATCTAACTCTCTTTCATCTTGTAACAGTATTAAAACATTTGACTTTTCTACTCTTTACACAAGTATTCCACATTCCAAACTAAGAGACAAATTGAAAGAGTTGGTATTGCTTTGCTTCATAAAAAAGAATGGCCAACGTAGATACAAGTATTTCTCTTAGGGAGGGATAAATCCTACTTTGTAAAGGATCACTCTGATTCAAACAAAAAATTCTCTGAAACTGATATTATCAAGATGCTTGATTTCTTGATTAACAACATATTTGGTACATTCGGAGGACGTGTTTTTCAACAGACTGTCGGCATTCCAATTATTATGAGGCTGAATTCAAGCAGGAACTTCTTAGGAAGAAAGATAAGAAGTTAGCTACAATATCCTTTAACTCTACTTTCCGCTATATAGATGATGTTCTTTCACTAAATAATTCAAAATTTGGTGACTATGTGGAACGCATCTATCCCATCGAGATAGAGATAAAGGATACTACAGACACAGTTAAATCGTCCTCATATCTTGATTTACATCTAGAAATTGACAATGAGGGTCGGTTGAAAACAAAATTTCAACAAAAGAGATGATTTCAGCTTTCCAATTGTGAACTTTCCATTTCTAAGTAGCAACATTCCAGCAGCACCTGCATACAGGGTCTATATCTCTAAAATTGATACGATATTCCTGTGCTTGTATTTCCTATCATGATTTTCTTGATAGAGGGTTGCTGCTCACAAGGAAGCTATTAAACCAAGAGTTCCAAATGGTGAAGTTGAAATCATCCCTTCGTAAATTTTACGGACGCCATCACGAGTTGATTGACAGTTATGGAATAACCATTTCACAAATGATATCGGATATGTTCCTTACGTCGTAACTACAATCCCCTTCCCTTCATGAATGTGACCTACCGAATTAGACTATTTACCGGATTTGTTATCACATAAGCAACACGACGGGTGCCACATGTGGAGCAGGATCTGCTTACCCTTCCAGAGCACCTGAGATCACCCCTAGTTTTTTGGTGAGGTTCGTGTTGTTTATTCTTTAGTTTTCTATGTTGTGTCATGTGTGCTGTTGTTTGTTTGTCTTTTTCATTTTTAGCCATGGCGTTGTCAGTTTGTTTTAGATTTATGAGTTTGACTGTCCCTTTGGTATCTTTCGTCCCTCTTTTCTCAGCTGGGTTTTTTCCATAGTTTCTGGTGTCGTACTCTTATAAAACTGTCCCAGGTTATAAGGAGGGTTTGGGCTCCCATATTATGTATGTTTCAGTTCAAAGTCTGGAGAATGATGTTCAGTAGTTGTCGTTTGCTGCTGTATAGCATGCAAGTTTTTCATTTATAACTTTATACTTAACAAAATAGCTCACTATGCAGTATGGGTTTTGCTCATTGTTGAAGGTTGTTTAGTGACCTATAGTTGTTAACCTCTGTGTCATTTGGTCTTTGATGGAGAGCTTTTTTCCCCTCTCAATCCTACATCTTTTTTAAGAAACTATTAAAAGCAAGCCTATGTCTTCAAGTTTTTTTATTTTCAATTTACATAACAACTTCATTTGCCGTAATTTGATCAATGAAATGATGGATTTACAAATGGATGACAGATGAATATTTTTAACAATATTTTTTACAACAAATATAAATTAGTTATGAACAAAATAATTAAATCAGCAAAAAAAATAATGGATTAAAATGAAGACAACAATTCTATAGAAGAATGTTCTTAATTTGATGTCAGGAATTAAATAAAAACGTTTCTAAACATATTGCATGCAGTGGTTTCAATTATGTTTTTCCTATTTTTGAATAAACATTAGCAAACTGAACAAAATTTGAAGGATTCCATAAACCAATTCATTAGCTTAATTTTTGTTTCATAAATGGAATGAAACTGAACTGTCTACCATGTAAATTAGATAAAAATCATTGATTTATAATGGCTTCCTCATTTCTATAAGAAACTTGGAAATTTAAATACAATCCATTATTATAAAAAAAAATCGTGAATGATATATAAATAAGCATATAAAAATACAATACAAACTGAAATAAAAAGAATTAGATATAATAATTTTAAATAACTATTATAAAGTTAGGATTTCATTGTAAATTTTTTGGTAGATTTTAAAAACACATAAAAATGATTAAAAGATAAATAGTTTTGTCTTAAAATTATAATTGCCAGCAATTTCACAAAATTCAACGCAAAATAAAAATAAATTTTAAAGATCAATAGAAAAAGGTAATGTTAAAGATTTCAAATCCCCATAAAATTGAAAATGTATAAATGCAAATTATTTATGACATTCAAATGCACATATTTTATTTATCAGGTAGATTGGCAAGTAGAAAATGAATTAAATGCATAAAAAAACAGCAGCCTAACTTTCAAACACCTGGAATGTATACCTGTACAATAGTAAAAGAGTAAAAAGCTGGATTAAAAAAAAATGTAAATATATAAAAAGATTTCAAAATTTAATTTTTTTTATTTGAAATTGACTTTCAGATTTTTGCTGCTGATTATTTGAATAAAGGATTTCTTTTTCTTCTTACAAAACGTAACATGCAACAATCAAAAGAACAAAAAAATCAAGACAGGTAAAGTTTCTCTGACTATTCATACAAAATGTATGAGAATAAATGAATATTCATACAAAATGTAGGAGAATAAATGAATTTTTAACAGCATGAACATATATATCTAATAAAGATACTGCAAATTTCTGAATATTTTACTAGGAGCGTATTCTGAGATGTAATTTTCTTTGAATATAATGAAAAATTGAGGTGATTTACATGACAAGTTAATAGGATATGCATTTAACCTTTGTACCCCACAGTTTTAATGCCTGTGCTATTATAGATCCAGAGAAGTTAAATTTAGCCTTTGCTATTTCATAAATACAGAAATACCATAAAGTTGTCTCAGAATACAAAATTTATTTATGTCATAAATAAAGTTCTATAAAAAAATAATATTCAAAATACAAACAAGATTTTATACAGTCAGTGAGGGGGGATAAGACCTTTATCGGGACTCCGGGATCAAGAGTTTATAAGCTCAGGATTGCGGGATTGACCCTTTTGGGATCCAGGAATTCTTTTTTTCGAATTTCTGGATTTGGGATTTCAATTTATTTAAATTCGAGACCTCGGGATTTCATGTTTTTAAGCCTGGGATTTTGGGATCAGGACACCTCCTACCCTCCCTCGTCAGTGGTTGTAAATCAAAAATGTTAGTGTTATAAATACAATTTGAATGCACAGATAGCATGGATACTGTGTAAAATAATGTTAAATAGTATTTTCAAAAGAATTGTTTGAATTCATAATATTAGATATTCTTGATCAATGAGAACTTGTTTTGGTATACTCTTTTGAAATTATTACCCAGAAACTCCAGATTCTAAAACCATGGGTTTCTATGGCTACCAAATTGTTGTTGAAAAGACGAAAAACCAAAAAAACTATGAATTATTAGTTGCTATAGTTGAAAGAAGAATATATTGTAAAATTCAAATTTTATTAAATTTGCCATACAACTCTACCCTTTACACTGCATATTCACTGTGTATTCTGATAAAAAGAAACGACAATAAACATTTTACAAAAATATATTATGCATAGAATACCACAATCATAACATCTAAAACAACCTTTTTATAATTTGGACGGCTTCATATTAGCAGAGATTCAACAATTTATGCATAGAAAAATTAAAACATTTTCCCTAAAATCAACTTATATCAAAAACATCAGATCATTGCATTAAGTTGATGAATTTTCTTCTAAGTATGAAGAAATTGGACTGGATTTCTTTTCAACAAATTTTGCCTTTTCCTCATACATAAATATAGTAATCACAGTGGTGAACTTTGTGTTTCATTTGTTCTTCTGCACCAATTTAAAATCACATAAAAGTAGCAAAAATAAGAGTAGAACTCTTTTAAAATTCCCAGACACAATTCATAAAAAAAATTCACAACACTTTGCGCAAAACTGCTGAATTAGCTATTCATACGTTTTAGTAAATTTTCATTTTCTTCATTTAAGCAAAAAACTTTGAAACTTTTTATTTCTCAAGACCCCATCAGGGGTATGACAAATTTTCTTCTTTTTCATTTGATAAAATACACCAATTTTTTAAATTATAAAGAGAACTTTTATTCTATGAAATCAATTCCTCAAAACTTGACATAAAAATATTCCACCTATATAAACCTAAGTTATACCATCTGATATTATAAAATGAAATATATTTTTGTCTTTGCAAGTGTAATCCACACCCCCAATTAAACAATCATATAATAAAATTGGTAAACAAACGTAAAAATGTTATATGCTGCCAATATTTTAAGTAAAACAAAATCTATTCAACATATTACTACACCCTAAAAACTATTGTCCTTAGACTGGCCATATAGTTCCATGCCCTGTCACAACAAGTGATCTGATAGCATTTTTTGTCAAACTCAACGACAATTTTACTTCAGTCTTAATACTGTTGATTTGACAACAGACCAACTGCATTCTCTTTGTTTAAAGTAGTTAGAATAGTGTTTTCTTCACATCAACTCTCTCCTCCTAGTACAAACACTGTTCTCAAGGAAAATCTCTGTCTTCAATGACCGAGTCTATAATCCCAAAACTCTCTTTTCTTTGAATCAGCTGTCATAGAAACCGTTGTCCCAAATACTCTCCTGGAAAGGGTTGTCATAGAAACTCTCTTTCGACGTAAAGTGAGACTGTTTTACTGTTTTTCATCACACCCACAGCATCATCATGTTGAACATTATTAAAATCTTGCCCATTCACCTGCAAAAGAGAGAAAAATCAATTTTCAACTGTTGAATTGAAAAAGGTTTTCATCTTTGTCAATATATACTAATAATTTCAACACCAGAACATTTTCTTTTTGAAGATTATTTATGCTTTCTTACATATTATTTTTTTTTCTGAAGTATAGTTCTCTGCAATTTAGTTTGAAAAAGAAACCTTTTATATCTTAAATTAATAAACCTCCTTATGAATTGTAATTCAACAAGAATAACAAATTTTGTTTAACTAGTTTTAAAAAACTTTAGTTGTTCACTTCCGTAATTTAAAATAACAACACAACAACAAATGAATCCTTTTCTGAAGAAAACTTATTGAATGTCCTGTAAGAATAATATTGGATCTGATGTCTTAACTTTTTATGATTTTGGGTTTCAAAACTTTTTGTCTTGAGCATACCCTATAAATAATAAAGGTAATTCTTAAAATATGTGCTGTGCACACTGGAGTTAAAATATTCATGTTTAAATTTACCAAGTTTGTTTGTATGCTGAAAATTATTTTATCTACAGAATTCAGTTTGAATTTCTTAATTCATACTCAAAAAGAAAACTTCAAAATATAACAAAGTGTATACAAAATGCTATATACACCACTATGAAATATTTTAGCATCAAATAAATAATTGACATTTATGATTAGTATAATTTTAAAAACGTATAAATGAGTATAAGTTCAACAAAAAAATCAAACATTTCAGCAATCACAAACAAGCAATCATGTCCAGGAATGGCAGACAACAATTCTGGCAGTATACAATGTATCTTTTAAAGTTCCTACCACCTTTCCCTTCCAAACCCCAAAATACAAAACAAAATTTCAATCATTTTATTATTTTTTTCAATTACTAGTCATGCTAGAGAAACAAATAAATATTAATTTTAAAATTTAAAGACGAACACAGATGTTGTTAAAATTAAAAAAAATCTTTGAAATAATAGAAATTTCCTTAAAAATTATATTCTCCATTTAATAAAAACCCTAAAAATAATGAAAATTATTCATCTTACTGACATTTTGACTTTTGTAATATTCAGACAAGGAAAATATATAAATTATCTCCCTTTAATTTAATATTTCAATTGATGATAATATTTCACTATCTGAACAAAAATAAAGGATAAGGAACATTAGTGCCTGGTAAAGAGAATCCTTTAACCAGCAAAAAATATTTGCAAACCCCAAAAATCAATCACAAATGACCATTCATTTTAAATCAACTGTCCACTGTTAGAATCGTGATGATGGTACATTAGTAGGAATTACGATGAAACTAAAGATGTTACTATGTGAGCATTTCTTACTCTCATCCTCAGTGATAGGGTAAAAGAAATGAGTGTCAAAATGAGGGTGCTGTTCCCCATGCTGCAAATTAAATCATAGAGGAATTATGGTAGCAAAATTATCAGATTTTTATTAATTTATTGTAAAATTTGATTTTACTACAAATTTATAATTCCGCCATGCAGAATAAGCATACAAAACACACATAGCTATATTTTCTTGTTTCTGATTATTGTTCATGTTTTTGTATTCTTAATTATTGTAAGTTTTTTCATTCAGTCACATATCTTCACAGTATTTCTATCCCACTAGACTAGTAGTAATAATATTTTCAGAGTTTTAACATTAATGATCAGTGATTACTTGTAACACCACATCCCTTGTTCTTATAAAAAATAAATCTATACTAAAACACACAATACATACTGTTATTTCTACTAACTATCCATTATTTCCACTATTTTTTCCAAAATGTGCAAAAAGTAATCAAATTTTTCCATTTTTAAAAGATATTGACATCATCAATTGTGGTGGTTCATATGTAAGTAATATTGCTAAAATAATGTCTACCAAATTTTGTACAACTTATCTATTAAACAACTTTTTTGCACACTTTTGAAAGTAATAGCCAGCGTTTGTAACTACAATATTGTAGGTAATGTGAATGGTTAAGATCATTATTAAGATAATCTTTCAAAAAACAGACTGATAAAAAATTGTACCTCTAATAATTTATCTCCCGGTCTGAGTGACATGGTGGCAGGACCATCTGACGAGACTTTGGTTATAAATATACCCTGTAATTCAAAAAAATTATATATAAATATTTCATTTGTAAGAACAGGTAATGACACATGCAATAACTATGCATCAACTTCAAATGTTACAAATGTGGAAAATCAAAATTTAGCAATTTGATTTATTTACAAATTAGTTTTTAATTGACAAAAAACAAACTCATTAACTTTCTGGAGATGTGCATACACTTGTGACTTATGACTCTGCAATAGTAAATTTGATGCATTCAAATAATTTTTGAAGAGACCCTATTCTACTTAAGGATGTTTGCTCCTCTATTTTTTGAATTTTTGCCAGATTTTCAGAATCCTCTGGTTTTATCCATGCATTGTCATTAAAAAAAATTGCCCATTAACCCCTACTTTTCTTTTCATAATTTTATTACGTAAAGTTTAATAAGCCATATTTCAAAATCTTATAAAATCCTTGTTATTTTTTCGTACTTTTTAAACAAAAAATGTGCCAATGTTAAATGTAAGAAAAATCTAGAGAGAATTATTTCCCGCCAAATTTTCAACGGCTTATATCTCTCCATGTTTTTCTGCTTTTTTTGTTTCTTTATTCATATACTATCATCTCATAATAGTCTTTTAAAAAGCTTGTTATTTTTAAACAGAGTAGCAAACATCCTTAAATAGTATATCATCAGTAAATAAGTGGTTATAATCTTTGAAGAATATTTACCGTTATCATATTTCCTCATCTGACTTTATAAAATTAGGCATACATTTTGAAGCATTTAATTAACCCTTGAATTTAATTAATCATTTCTGTCATCGTGAATTGGTGTGTATCTAATATAAAATCCCCTTACGATCTTTCTACATCATCAAGAGTGTTTACTAAATATCTTTTACATGCAACAAGACTATTACTTTGCATCTCATCTCACACACATTCAAATTAGTATATCTAATCATACAATTATCTAAATTTTTAGTTCAGAATTATAATATTTCTATTGTAATTGTAACTTAGTCTAAACATTATGATTAGTAATTAAATAAGTTCATTATAAAATATGCAGTGACTCAGTCAGCAATGTCAAACAATCCAGGAGCTTGTCTATTCATAGCAAGTTTTTAAAGTATGCTCAGAATAGGCCTGATCTAATTTATAATGGTGTAACACATTTTGAGATTGGTTTCAACACATCACCCACTTAAGCTCTATTGCATTAGCCAGCATCAGTATCAGGTCTTAATTTTACGTAATCATGCATATATGCAGTACTGCCAGAAAAATAACAAAGATACTGTAAAACTGATATCACCTTTTCTACAATTAAGGTGGTACCTAACACTACAGGGAGATAACTCTGTAAAGTCAGCTAAACGTTTTAATTACATTGTGTAGTAAAAGGAATATTAAAGGAATATTAAGCTTCTCAATGATCAAAATTGGTGTCTGTCAAACTGCTATATAAGAAGTATATTTTTTCTGACAAAACGGTTGGTTCAAAATTTTTTGATTTTTTTATATTTTTGTTAAAGGGTCAAAGTAAATACTTTGACAAAATTTTATGAAAATTAAATGAGTCAAATTAATTTTAGTGGAAGTGTTGGATACCACCTTAAAGGGTGAATGAGAGCAAGTGATGCACTGTTTGTTGGTTTGATGTTTTATTGATGTATATCCTACAACTACTTTTATAAGTATTTGATAAAAGAACTTTTTTACAAACTGAAGACTCAGAAAGATGTCTGGTCTATGTTACATAATCTTTTTACAATTGTTGACGGCTCAGTTGCATACCTAACGCCTATGTCTCACATCTTCAACAATAGAAGGCGAGACAAAAATTGTTGATACTATTAAAAGTGACAACTGTATGTTTGTTATTGTAGATGACTTATCAATATAATTTATAAAGATTTTCTACAATTAATTTGGAATCATAAATATTAACCTAAAACTTTTAAAAAAAATCAAAAATATAAAATTAGTTTCCAAAGAATTTGTAAAACATTACTTTTAATAATAGAGCAGTTTAATTTTTTTAAAGCTTTTAAATGAAATTCAAAATTGATTTAATTTTAAAAGATATGGAGACACACCCATTTAGTACTTTACTTATATGCTTATTTACTTATGTTTATGGTCTATAACTGGCGATGGATTGTAAGCATTAGGATGTATTTCATTACAATACTTAAAATAGTTCAAATTGGGAGACGCATGTTCAATTTTGAATAATATTACTCGCTCATTAACTTATGTGTTTGTGAAAGAAAATTGCTGTAAACTAAATAAGTATTAGGATTAGGAGATCTTTGGACTAGCTATAGTTCGATAAACATGATATATGAGTGTAGTATGAACAACTCCATTTAGAAATGTAAATCTAAGGAGATATACTAAAATAAAAATTCTTTTGAGAATACTGCTGCCAACTAAAGAAAAACATTCAAGCTATGCCATTTTAATCTCAGAATGAATAATTCCCTTTTGGGACAAACTAGTTTGGGTGAGATTTTCAGTTTTCTCTGACTTTGACAATCTTGATCAGAAACTGACAATCTCTACCTGAAATGTCCCAGATTTCCCTGTTATGCAGTTACGCTAATGTTGTTTACTTTTTTTTATAGCTCTGATCACACAAGACTGCACAAATTGCAGGTGAGATTTCTTATCCACACCAGAAACAGAATTTTACCCTATATTGTCTGAGATTTTAGCACTCTTGTTCAGAAATGATACAAATATTACAAACAGATGAAATACATGAAAAGAAGCAATTAAATATGATGCCATATAATTAATCCAACTGAAGCATGCACTCTATTGGAGTTGAAATAAGACATTTTTTTTTTTAAATACATATAAGTAATAAAAAAAAAAAAAAATGAACAAATTACATATTGTACACCCTTAAAATGATACACTCATATCAAACTCTGATCTATCATCTACCTACTAATGAGTTATATTTTACAAATCACTTTCAAAGGATCTGTTTCTATATTATTTTCAGTTTATTTCCAAATTTCATAATTCAGAGGTTATCTCCCATTTGCATGATTTTGATTGAATTTGATTATCATGATTATCATGATTATTGTCACCAGGAAATGATTTTAAAAGAAATAAAATGGAAACATAAACAACTTCCAAAAGTTAAGAAATTGCTATATACATGTAAGAAATATTTTCTTCAAAAATAAATGTCTAAACTAATTGCAAACCAAAAATGGGAAATAACTCTGCACTGAAAATAGGAAATTGCAAAAATTGACTATTATATAAATCTAGAAGTCTAAGGTGTTATTATTACTACATTGAACTACAGTTGATGAAACTGGGAAATTTAAAATACATGCTTGTATGGGAGTTAATTAAAGTGATTTTTCTCAGATGGTGCATATGCAAAGTTCAGAATCAATGCTCAAAACCAGACTAGCTAAGAATCAAAATCTATATTTTTCATCAATTTTAGTATTCAACAGTTAGTGTCTTGTACACAGGTTATTGCTTTTACAAAAATAAGCAATGAACATTCTGATGAAGGTAAATCCAGAAAAAAAAACTTCAGATACATGAAATTTAAAATTTATTCTTTTATTTTATGTATTAATTTCAAGTCCAATAAATATTGATAAAGATATAAAACAACAAATATACACATTATCAATGATGGATACAAAAATGCACACCCTGATTTATCCAGGATTTAAAAGTACCCCATCCCTTCTTGGGAATTTAATTTAAAAAAAAAATAACACTGATATAAACATGATAAAAGTTACAAAATATGACCAGATGTAGGATGATACCCACCACCGTGATATATTAGCAGATATTAGTCCACAAAGTGAAAAAGTTAAAGGTTAGGAGACACTCACATTGTCATCTGGTCTGTAAGGGTTCCCTTGGGAACCAATGCCACCTGCGATGCTAAAACCTAACCCCGGATTCTTTGTTATTGCAACATGGAACTGTAAATATATATTGTCGTTTATTTTATTGAACCGAACGAAATTAAATAAATTAACCATAAATAGAAATGGACACTTGAATGGGACAGGAAATTTTACCCTCCTCCCCAATAATTTTGAGGGACTCTTTAAACATTTGTTTTACGTCTAAAACTAAACAAATCCTCATGTTAAAATATTTTCAAGAATTTGAATTGTATTTTTGTTTCTCCATTTACCATGAAATTGATGCATTCATTTTTCATTTGTACGATACAATTATCCCCCATTTGTGGCATTAGCATTAGGGTTCTGCAATATAAAGCTGTTATGAGACTTTTATTTTTATGCCCCACCTACGATAGTAGAGGGGCATTATGTTTTCTGGTCTGTGCGTCCGTTCGTTCGTTCGTCCGTCCGTCTGTTCGTTCGTTCGTTCGTTCGTCTGTTCGTTCGTCCGTCTGTCCCGCTTCAGGTTAAAGTTTTTGGTCAAGGTAGTTTTTGATGAAGTTGAAGTCCAATCAACTTGAAACTTAGTACACATGTTCCTTATGATATGATCTTTCTAATTTTAAAGCCAAATTAAACTTTTGACCCCAATTTCACGGTCCACTGAACATAGAAAATGAAAGTGCATGTTTCAGGTTAAAGTTTTTGGTCAAGGTAGTTTTTGATGAAGTTGAAGTCCAATCAACTTGAAACTTAGTACAAATGTTCCTTATGATATTATCTTTCTAATTTTAATGCCTAATTATATTTTTTATCCAATTTCACGGTCCATTGAACATGGAAAATGATAGTGGGAGTGGGGCATCCGTGTACTTTGGACACATTCTTGTTCAGACTATTATAAAGGAGACAAACTTAAGTTAGTGGATTTTAAAAGCAGTTGTGAAAATGATACAAAATGAGATGATAACAAATAAAGACTATACTTCACACAAGACGTATTATTTGAGGCAATTGTTTAGGTTGATGTACCATCATATGCTTCACACGACAAAGGTTACTTCACACAAGACATATCATTTGTGGCAATGTTTTTATAGATGTTTCATCAACTTTTGAATTTCAAGTGATGGCATCATTTGGAAATAAACTTTTTTGGGGAAGTTTTGAACTATTCTCAACCAAAACTACCTCTATATGTTTAATTGCTACCAGAGATGAAAAAAAGAGTTGAACAAAACAAAAAATTGAGTTTCCAAAAAACTTCCTTGTGCTACAACTATTAACTACAAATTCATTTTACAAATAAAATTTAAAAGCATTTGAGCCAAAGACCACTGGCCAAAATGTAGATAATTTTGACTGCCAGAGATAACCTATTTTTATATAAAGCTTTAAAAATTGCCTACAAAATTACCTGCCTAATGAAGCTGAGTTGTAAAATAAAAATTTAAGACTAATTCATACATGTATTCAACACTAACCTTATCATATTTCTTTGAATTCTGTGTATACACTGGTACAGATGAGGATGAGGCTGATGATGAATGATCTGGTGTTGCCTCCCTTGATGGGAAATCTTTTGCGTTTGGAGTTGAATAAGTGTATGAGGATGGATCAGGTGGTGCTCTAGATGGGGGTGGCATGCCATACCCTGCATAACAGAATAGAACATGCACATTTTTTATCCCATGAACATGATCTTTTCATTCAATATTACAATGATAACTTATTAGATGCAGAAATATGATAAATGTTCAAACAAGTACCTATTTGTGTCTATCATTGAGTAGGAGTAGATCTCAACATATATAGCACACACACACATTGACACACAAAACATTCTGAATTAACGAAAGCACATGCACAAAGATCATGTCTTGCGTCAAACTCAATTTAATTGTATTGAAAAGCAGAAATGTATAAATTACATTGTATGATCATTCTTTCGGAGAAGACTTGCATTTCATTCGTTTTTTTTAATACAGTAGATACCTCAAGACATGCGAGTTAAGCGATATATGTGAAAGACAAATACATCGTATATACAATATTATAATCATAATAAATACACAGGTTTTGCATATTTTTTGAGTGTAAGGTCATCATGCATTTATACCATTTCTAGTGCAAAGTTCATATTATACTTTAGGGTTCTCAGATATCAATTTTTATTAAGGGCATAACGGACGGTGTATATCTTATTCATGTATCTATTTAACAACAATTTTCAATAGAGATAACTATGCATATCACATTGTCTTTCTGTTTACCTTTGAGAGGTATTTTGTTGTATTTGAACATTTACATTTTACTTAGAATAATCCCTTTAAGGTGGTACCTAACACTTTCATTAAAATTAATTTGGCTTGTTTAATTTTCATAAAATTTTGACAAAGTATTTATTTTGACCATTTAACAAAAATATAAAAATATCAAAAAATTTGAACCAACCATTTTATCAGAAAAATTACACTGGTTATATAGCAGTTTGACAAATACCAATTTTGATCATTGAGAAACTTTATGTGCCCTTTACAACACAATGTAATTAAAACGTTTAGCTGACTTTACAGAGTTATCTCCCTGTAGTGTTAGGTACCACCTTAATACACACCCATGACAAAAGAAATGAAGTTAATCAAATGATCATAAACAAATGATTTACATTCTGAACTGATTCCAATTATCTCCCTTTTTCCACTGTTTGAAAAAAATCATTATACATTTAATAATCAATTAATTCAGACTTCCTGCATATTTCTTTGCATATTTCTTCCAAATAAGAGTCATCTGAGAACCTTGAAGTATTTTCATATGACTAATTCTATAAAAAAAAATGTGTGAAATGTATACAAGACCTTATGCACATATAACATGTATAACAAACGAAAATGGCTCAAATTTTCAGAAGTATACAGGCTTAATAGGTAAAGGGTGTTCAATTAACATACAAGATGTATTTGATGTTTCTGAATGAACTGGCATAAAAACACCTGGAAAGTAAAATGTAATGTAAGAAATATTTAATCTATATAAATTATCAGGAGTATGGGATTGTCAATGATTGTCTGAAGTCTAATCATTGTTAATTAAAAAATAATCTTGTTACACCAATTCAAATTCATTCTCAGGTAAACTTCTGTAAATTAAAATGACTTAATGCTTTTAATTTAAACGCATATTTTATATCAATTTTCACTAAGATCAAAGTAAAAGCAGCTCTATAACATTTTTGTTAAGATTGTAAATAATGCTTAAAATAATGCATCATAATCTTCAGGGTGTAGAGAAATTGCTGTAATAGGGATAATGAAATTAGCACATTTCCTGTAAGAATTAAATACTATTGTTCAGAAAGTTATTTTTTTTCCAGAATATGTTTTACCTGAGTATTTAGATGGAGAATCAGTTTGATCCAAGTGTAATTGATGATAGCCACTATCTGTAGAACTCGAGACTTGTGACACCTGAGAAAGAGGATCATCGGACTTGTACATCTCGACATCATCATATGTTGACATCACAGGGTTACGACTATCACCAGGTTCAAAAGATGACCCTGAATTATAGGGGTCATAATAATGTTTATGTGAATGATTGCTATCGTTTGGAGAATTCCGATGACTACTTTGTTCACGGCTCCCATAACCTGATTCTCTCGGTGAGTCCCTAGAATTTCGCCTCTCATCACCTGCAACTGACCCTGGTGTCCTTGACCTCTCAGGGTTGGTCTGAGATAATGGAGTCATACTCCGTTTTGACATTTCTGGAGTCCGTAAATTTTCATTTGTGATATAACTAGCACTATACACATTATTTCCGTAAGAAATGTCATTTTGACGATTATTTGATTGATGTTGGTTACCATGGTAACCTTGGGTCCGATGTTCATTTTGTCTATCACAGTTTTCAGTATTTGGGACTTCATTGATTCGTTGATACATAATCGGAGAATTACTAGGCCTTTTGTCATAATTATATACACCACCAAATGGAGAAGTCCTACTTGGAGTCGGAGGTAATTTTCTCACTGCTCCTGCCCCCTGCAGATAGGGAGGGGCAGGTTTGTAGGGTGGTGGTCTATCAGTTGGAGAACTATTCTGTTGTGTCTAAAGTAAAATGGGAGAGTACAATTAATATCATGAATAAAGACATACATACAAGAACTTATGATTAACAATATTTAGCATGTTTAGGTTTATCTATTTCTTAAAAGCTTATTAAAATTGAAAATTGAGGACTTCAAGCAGCCTGATTAGCTTGCAACCCTAAACAGTTGGCTATGTTGACAAAGTCTATTGTTTTATTGCCCTTTCAAGGCATGATATTACATAAAGATAATATTTTATCTAGCATCTGTAGAAAACTACCCATCTTCATCATCTTGGTCATTGTTGGTATACATGGTATAGTTAAGTATGTTGTAATTAAAGATAGCATAGACATATCTTATGGTCAAAGACATAGAGCTATTATCCTAATGATTGTAGTTTAAAGGTTTGGTTGGCTAGCTTGCTTACCTACCTACCCTTCAAACTTCTATTATGAAAGTATGCAAGAAAAGCATTAAAAATAAAATAGAACTTGATAAGGAATAGCAAATACTCATGCGTTCAATAAATACCATGTATTTTCATGTGTATCAATTTTTTCAATGTTTTAACAGCTACGTCATTCGATCTCTTTTGGAAAAGTTGTCCAATTAGCAACCATACTACATATTCTTATTTCTATATAAAATGCCATTTGAACATGGACCCAAGTAACAAATATAAAACATGATCTTAAATTCCTAAATACAAACAAAAGGCATTAACTGTACTTACCCTTCTCGGATAGTTCTGAGACGGCACATTATCATTATACATATCTTTCCTCCAATCAGAAGCCTCATTATCGTCATTATTACTTCCACTAGCACTATTTGACCTTGACCTTGAGGTATTAAATGTGAATCCTGATGGAGGGTCAGATGAGACGGGAGTACTTTGGTCTATAATTTTACTATGATGAAATTGACTTGGCGATGGGGGCTGATATGACAGAGTTGATAAATTTTTGTTTTCAACAGCTTTTTGACTATTGTGTTGCAACTGTTGTGAATACAGATCGTCATTTCGTACAACTACACGTCGATTATGAGACAATTGTGGAGTCCTATTCACATTTTCACCTTGAGGTGTCCGATTGAAATTTTCTCCATAAGGAGACCTATTCACATTTTCACCTTGAGGTGTCCGATTGAAATTTTCTCCATAAGGAGACTGATTCACATTTTCAGCATGTGAAGCCCTATTCAGAATTTCGCCATGTAAAGATTGATTCACATTTTCAACATGAGGCGTCCGATTCACACTATTATCACCGAGTGGTGTCCGACTAGCACTTTCAAGCTGTGTTTTCATATGCCCAAGATCAGCTTGATTAGGTCTATTCATATTTTGAGGATTACTATTTAAATTATAAGGAAGACTATTAGATTTAGACTGACTACGTAAAGGCTGCTGTTGCACCCTGTAGGCAGTATTTTGTGTCCGTTGAGAATATCCTTCAACATCACTAGAATATCCATCTTTACGCCTTGGTTTACAAGGAGTCACTGTTATATCACTATTACCGCCATACTGTGCTAACATTTGCTGCCTACTGTATCTCGTTACACCAGACTCACTCCTATAACCCGTATCAGAATCGTAATCTCGATGACTTCGATGTTTTCTATTTTGTGATTGATTCACTGGAGCATATCCATACTGAGAAAATGACTTGGCAAGTTCATTAGGAGATGCATATGCAAATCCTGGAGACTGCTGGGGTTTACCTCCCCTTGAATAATCCTGATTTTGTGTCGAAACATTTGGATTTGATCCATATGCTGAATTAGGACGAGAGTTTTCTCGTCCAGAAAATCCCCCATCATCCTCTTCTGCTCCATTCATCTTCTTTCCTTTACCTGGAACTAAAATAATAGAGTTGTGTTTATAAACTATGCTAAAATATTCTGCAGACATTACTATTGATCACTTTAAAATAATTTAAATGTTTAAAATTTTGTTTAACACTTAATAAAGTAATGGTTTCTAGTTTTTTTTTTTTATGAATTCTATGTTATGATCATTCAAATCAATTTTTATTTCATGAATTCAATAATTTTTTCTCTTGATTGTTTTAAGACATAGGCCATATTAGAAGACAACGTTTTCAAGACTCCTCGACCCCCCCCCCCCCCCCCCATTGGCATTTAAACAAATTTTGTAATTGATTTTGTACTGCCAGAATATTTAAAAAAAAAAAAACTGCAGATGATTATTTCTAAGCATTTAAAACTCTTTAAAATGCTTGGAAATTCAAATTGAAAAGAGATTTATATGGAGTCTAAACTCATGACACTACAAACCTCTCTCTTATGTACATGAAGAAATACTGCAATTCACATTTGAATTCACATTGAACCATCTTACACAGCGAAAATGCCCTTATCTCATTTATAAATTCATTATTGCCTCATGTATTAATTTGACATATCTACGGAAGAAAACATACCTTTCATGGGAACTTGTGGAGGCTTACAATCAGGAGTTATCTCCCCACTATGACGCTTTGTCCTCTCTTTAGATAATCTGACCTGTGACAAGTCAAGTGTCAATTCCTGTTCTGCTGAATTCCCTCTGTGGTGCATTCTAGCTTTATCTTTGGCAAGCTTTTCCTTAAAAAAAATATAAGATAATTTTATTTTCATTTTATTGTTTTTCAAATATATTTTTTTCAAACAGATGAACTCACAAAATCTTAAAATTCAGAACTTTCTATTTGACAATTTGCATATATTTGTTTTTTAATCTATAATGGCTGGTGTCACAGTCTTCTATCACAGAGAGTGCTGAATGCACACAAGTTTAATGCAAGAACAAAATAGACTCGATTCCAAGGCCAAATGCACACAATTTCATTTAAATTGTTGTCTTTATGAGTTCTGTTATAAGATTTAAACACATCTATAGGTTGGTTAAATTAACTTGAATTAATAAATTGTAGTCAGTTGCTTTATTCTTAACAATTAGTTAGGGTCTAAATAGGACTCCTATCCCTGTATTGGTTTAAATTCTTGAACAGCCCTAATTCAAGTTTCATGATGATTTTTCTATATTAGCATATCAAATTTTAGTACATTAATTGTACTTACAAACAAAAAGCATATTTCAAAAAATTTAGAAAAATCATTTCAATTATCATCATATTTAAAAAAATTCCCTGAAAATGGAGCTAAAGACAAACGAGACCAATTCAAAGTAATCAAAGTGTAAGATGTAAGTTACAATGACTGTAGAAATGATTTACCAAGCTGTTCTAACTTCTATACAAGGAGACCAAATAAGCTGAAATATTTGCGCGTTATTCAGTGTGCACCAAATTTTTTATGTTATTTCTTCATAGACAGAAAAAATATTACAGTCATTTCTTATAATTTAATTCTAAATTCCATTTTAAACCGTAGAAAACCATAAAAAAAACGTTGATGACGTCAAGGTCACATGACTAAATTATGTCTATTGGCTGATAACAAAATAACGTCAGCCAATCAGAAGATGCGTTACATCCAAAATTAAATTATTGATGTATAACTAGATATTTTTGACAAATTAAAATATATCATCTGAGGTCAAAACAATATGTGAAGTAGAAGCTATAGATATTGTTCCTTACTTTGTCATAACGGTAAAGTCTATGTGTCTCATGTAATGAAGGAGAAGATGGTTTGGTGATTCTAGCTTCTCTGACATGTATATCGTTGAGGTCAGCTCCTCCTGTTGGTGACACCTAAAATAGAGATTACAAATATTTTCTTTTTATCTTATATTACAAATGCAAACTGTAAAACTTTGAACCTTTAATTTTTGTTGGTTATTTATTTATAAAAAGTGTAGTACTAATTATATTTTGTGTGGTCATGCTTCATATCTTTAAGATATGCCATTCATTAACCTATCTCAAATAAGTGAGTGCTTTTCTACATTGCTAAGCCAGGTGAGTGAAGAAATTTAAAACTCTTGTGCATACCTGCCAACTTTTCAAAATGCCCATGGAGGTTTTGCGTGCAAGATGGCTGTCATAGTCCTAAAAAAACCTTCAAGGGGCCTTCAGATACTTTTAAATATTGTTTTTTGGCTTCTTCATACGTTTATAAGCCTATAGTCATTGTAAAATTAATTGTTTTGTTTAAAATTGTGTACTAAATTGCTCTTTCAAAATTTCAATTTGGGAGCCTCCATGGGGGAAATCCCCCGCAAATAGTGACAGTTGGCAGGTATGAAACTGTCTTAAATAATTTGAGATTGATAACTAATTCATTGTTTCATTTTATTTGTAGCTTCGTACAAATACTTCCTCTTTTAGGGCTCATCAGTAATAATATTACAAAAGATCTATCCTTCCTGAAGTAAAGTTGGCATGTTATAATCTAAAATGTCACCATCTAAAAATCCCTCATAACAGAAGGAATCTATCTTGGGGCCCTTATAGCTTGATGCTCTGTGTGAGCCAAGGCTCCAAGGTGTACTCTGACCTATAATGGTTTACTTTTACAAATTGCGAGTTGGAAGGAGAGTTGTCTCATTGGCACTCACACCACATCTCCTTTACAAATTGCGAGTTGGAAGGAGAGTTGTCTCATTGGCACTCACACCACATCTCCTTTACAAATTGCGAGTTGGAAGGAGAGTTGTCTCATTGGCACTCACACCACATCTCCTTTACAAATTGCGAGTTGGAAGGAGAGTTGTCTCATTGGCACTCACACCACATCTCCTTTACAAATTGCGATTTGGAAGGAGAGTTGTCTCATTGGCACTCACACCACATCTCCTTTACAAATTGCGAGTTGGAAGGAGAGTTGTCTCATTGGCACTCACACCACATCTCCTTTACAAATTGCGAGTTGGAAGGAGAGTTGTCTCATTGGCACTCACACCACATCTCCTTTACAAATTGCGAGTTGGAAGGAGAGTTGTCCAATTGGCACTCACACCACATCTCCTTATATCTATTTACAATAATTGGGTTTGCATCTCAAGACATTTTTTGACCACCAACATTTCTCTTGTCTTTTTCTTCTCTCTCTTTCTCTCTCTCAATCCGTTAATGATTCTGCATGTACCATATTTACTTTTTGTATGTTGCTACTTTATTTATTTGGAAGGGTCGTGTTTGTTTTTGATAGCTTCTTTTTTTCAAATGTAAGTTCTGTTGAAATCTCTTCAGTTGATTGTTTCATACATGAAAATTTTTCTTTTAATCTCTAAAAGTTCAAATTTACATGCAACAATAAAAATGTTTTCTATGGTCATCCCAAGCAAACTAAATATGTAATAAAAAGTGCATTAATAAACTGTAGTTACAATGAAATATGATCTACAGCCAGGTTATTCAAATTTAAATGGTGCAAAAGTATAATATGACATGCAGTTAGTGCACTTCCACCAAGCTTAAATATAAACCTATCAGTAAGGTGGCTCGGGCCTATTCCAAGTTTCTATCAGAAGTGCTGTATTTTTTTGTTATTTTATTCTTTACAGAAAGTGAATCAAATTGGTCGAAAAAAAATTGGGGTCACAAATCATTTAAGCCCAAAATTTTACTTTTAAAGAAGTATGTAAAAGGGATCATTTTTCAATGAAATAATAGAGGTGTTGACATATTTTTATCGAAATATAAAAAAAACGTTCTATGAAACTTGGTCCAAAACTGGAATATAAAAAGCTGAAATATAGCTTCAAAGAATGAACAAATAAAAAACATAGGTCACCAATAAGGGAAAAAAATATTTTGCCTTAAAACCCAAATTTTGGCGGGAAAATGGTGAAAATGGGTGAAATGTCATTTTGACCATTTAACAAATACGAATAATAACGAAAATATTCTATCAATCACATAACTGCAATGATTTAACATTTCTAATCAATCAAAATATTTAAAAAAAATATATTGAATTTATGACAAATACTTTTGTAATTCATGCGTGAAATTATGCGCAGTCGAATAGTCCCGAGCCACCTTAAATGTTTAAGGATGAAAAAATTCAAGATTAAAAAAATTCAGATTTGATTTATCAACAATTGAAAAATGTTGAAACTGCTTTGAATTCCCTTCAGTTTTAGCCCTTTGAATTTTAATTTTTTACCCTGAATGTATAATAATATATATGTTTAACTTTAAGGTACACTAATTTTTGAAATTCCAAGGAAAAAGACATCAAATCCATGCAAGTTTTTGAAAAAGTTAATAACTTTTTGTTAAATTGTAAAATAAAGACCAGTGAAAAATAACAATATGATAAGATTTAAGAGTATTTATGGTTTTACGATAAAAAATAAACAGAACAATAAATGGTGCATCATTTGAATAAAAAGAAAAAGATTGTTTTTTTTCAACTTCCTATCAATTACATCCTTTCTTGGTAAAACTTAAAAATACTGTCTGTTAGAGTCACTCATTTTTACCTCTCCATCAGAAAATGCTTTGTTTTCCGCTCCATCACTCCATGTTACTGAGCCTCCCACCATCCTTTTCCTCATTGCAAAATTTTGAGCATGTCTATTTTTTTCTCTCAATTCTTTAGGGTATGGGGTCGGATGTCTTATTAGTTTACCCTACAATAACCCAGTGTGTTAACAAACAAAACATGACTTAGGACAAAAATATGTTTGCTGTCTCTTCATACACTGACATAGATCTTTCAATATTTCATTATTTTCTGACTAAAATCTACTAATTTTAATAAAATGATCTTTATTTCAAAAAGGCATTTATGCTAATGCAGAAAAAAAAACCCAAAAAGCAAAAATTTTAAAGAATACTGATTTGCCTTTTTCATTATTTTCATTCAAACTGATGTCAAATATAAAAGAAACAACAAACATTCTGTTAGTAGTAGAACAAAACAATTACTGTGAATTCATTTGTTTTCTTGGATAGCAATTTTGGTGGATTTAAGAAACATTGCACCTCTTGGATATTTGATATTAAGGGTTTTAACAATCTGCATTCAAGGCTACAGAAAACTGTATTAAACATGAAATTTGTGGTTTACACTATACCCATGAAAATTGTCATCCAACAAATAAAAATGAATTCACAGTACTGGATCAACATGATTCATTCATATGCCATGTTACAAAATGTCTTTTAAAATACACATGCAGCAACCCGTAGTCAATGCAGAAATAGTCATGCTTCAAGCCCAAAATGCTTTGCAAAAAAGCATGACAAATTTATTATTTTATGAATAATGCATTTGTAAGGATTTATAAGTATAAAAAATATATCTATACACATAAACTACTGCTATAAAAGATAAACAATACTTAAGCTGCAAATATGAATATATATAACCCCTATATATCTAATAAGTGTAATTAGCAGGAACTATTAGTAGAGAAAGTGCATTGATATATGTATATTAATCCTTTTTTTTTTTTTTGTCTTGATATCTTTTATTCATTTTGGTCTTACAGTGGAACCTGAAAGACCATCATTGCTTCAAATAAAAACTGTCTTGCAAAGGTCTATTTTCTATACATATATGAGTTCCAATTCATTTGCCAAAAGAGGGTGGTCTTTCAAGACAGATGACAAAGCCTCCTCAAATTTTTTAAATACACTGTCATGTAATCTATCTTTTTCCTATCCATATGACAGAACAAAAAAATACCTGATCGCCCACATCATCATTGAATTCAAAATGTATCTGTTGTCGTCTTTCACGTTCCTCATCCCACATAGATGGATGAAAGCTATCAGTGTCTCCACCATGGTCACCACCTGTTAAATAAATCATCACAAAATGTTTTTACTAAAATATTAACCAAGCCAAATAGATGAAGATAGACGGTTGTTTAATGTCCAATAGCAAATTTTAAAAGGCAAATTTAGGATTTGAACATGTTTGTTTAATCATGCTCTTTTCGAGACGGATAAGTTTGATTTTAAACTTGCTAGAGTAAATAAAAGCAACACCTTTGTCTTACTTTGTAGAAATTTTCATCTCACTTGACAACTATAAAGGGGGTCTCATTGGGGGGTTCCGATCCCGGATCCCGCTTACTGTTTTGTCAGATTCCCGTATCCCGCTTACTCTATGTACGTAAGCAATTCTCATTTTTTTGTCATTTCCCGGGTTCCGCAAGACCTCATTTCCCGTTTTCACGCCACAATAATTTGACTTTCACGTGTCACGCTTACAAAAAATCGGCAATCCCGCGTCACACTTAGACCCCAATGAGACCCACTATAAAGTGAACGTCTTCTACATTTCGTCAAGCTTTGAAATATCTAGCAACTCTGTTATTCAACCAAAACTGTTGACAAATTAGTAAACTATTACCAAATTTAAAGAATCCATAACTATCGCCTTGAATCAAATTAGTGAAAAACTGTTTACTATTTTTTTCCCTCTACATATAGTACTACATTGTAATACATCTTATTAATTTTTTAGATCTGATAATTTAAATTCCTTAAAAACCAAGACAGTAAAAAAAATCTGTCATTTAGTGATTTTTAAAAGAAATCTTAAAAAAATGAAAATATACTATACACTAACCCACAAAAACCAAATAAATTTAATTACCAAATAGCTCCTGTAACTAAAAACAAGTCAAAATGTAAATCATATATCTCCTATATCTCAGCATTTTCGTTCAAGCAATACAGATTAATAAATGTTTATTTATATTCTTATTCCACTTTATATAAAAGTGTGTTACTTTTCATGTCTCCATCATGTCCATTGAGTTATCAATAAAAATTATGTAAGCACAAAAGTAGGCCATCTAATAGCAAATGTAAGGTATCTAGACTGATTTGAACTTCCCTGAAGTGCCTACACAGGAAATATGTGTCCATTTGTGAAAATAACAGACCTTTTTCACTGCTGTAAATGTAGCAAACAGTTGGAATATCTGATCCTTCAAGGCACATAAAGTTATCCCCAGTATATTGGTTGTAGATTTGTGCTGCTAAATCTGTAGTAATTTGTGTAGTGTTTGAATGGACTACTTGGACCTTTTAAAGCATGTGTTAGTTTTGCTCAATGTTGAAGGCCATATAGTGACTTATAATTGCTAATTTTCTAAATCCTTTGATCTATGCTGGAGAGTAGTTTCATGTCAATCATACCACATTTACTTATTTATATATTGTGTCTTTTTCAAACTTTTAATTTGGCCAGAGTCTTGTTTGTTCTCTTCTATTTAACAGTTTTGATTGACCAACTGTATCTTTTTTTTTTATATTTTTATTAAAATTTTAATTGCAATTTTCACTCCACTTGAAAATGTAAGCCAAATAGAGCATCTGAGATATCTAATAAAACATTACCATTATCAGTGTTTGGTTCCTGAGGTAAAAGGTAACAGGTAAGTATCTTCCTCCCTGTGTCTGGATCATGGTCTGACTGTAAGGGAACCAGTGGACGTGTCTGAAATGTAATAACATATTTTTGTTAGGACTGTTAATTTCCAGAATTGATTATATGGGAGGTCGAAAGACTAGAGTTTCAAAATTTGAAGGGTGTTGATTATTTTAGAAAGATCCCATGAACATTTCAAAGTAATGGTCAATTAAATTTTAATGCTTAGCAGGATGAAATGAAAGTTCCCTACCTTCTTTCCCCTTCCTCATACATTTATTTTGCAATGGCCATAGCAAATTAGTACACTCTAGCTGTACATTAATTATTCAAAATGAATAAAGAAATTGTTCTCTACTAAAATTAATACTGATCATTTGCAGTAGTATCTAAATGGGTATGTATATTTCCCCTTCCCCATACATTTATTTTGCAACGACCATAGCAAATTACTTTTAGTACACTCTAGCTGTACATTAATTATTCAAAATGAATAAAAAAATTGTTCTCTACTAAAATTAATACTGATCATTTGCAGTAGTATCTAAATGGGTATGTATAGGTCAAATTTCTTTCATTTATGAAGATTGAAAAAAAAAACATATTCCTCAAACAGATTTTAATAAATTCAGTTATTTTAGTTTGTTTTTTTTCTACATACTTTAGGCCACTTTTTTTTTATTTGTTGGTTTACGGATCCGCCGACCCTGTTTTTCACGATTTTAAAATAAAAATAAAAACGATTTTGAAGATTTTTTTTAATTCCGCCGACCCTTTTCTGTTTGAAGAAGTACAAATAAAAATAAAAACATGAATGATATAAAAAGATCGGTCTTTCTTCTTCCAGTCGGAATACCCTCGGAGTGGATTCGAAAATCCCGTGCGGTTCCCTGTTCAGTCAACGTTTAATCATGATCTAATGTGGTGAAAAGGAACCAGTTGAAAGGCGGTTCCCTGTTCAGTCAACGTTTCATCATGATCTAATGCGGTGAAAAGGAACCAGTTGAAAATGGAGGACCAGATACGATTTTACAATATTTACTTAGATTTACACATTAATTGTTGGAGATTTTCGGTGTAAATCTAGCGGTTGAACAAAATGAACATCGCAGTCATGAATAATAAAAATGAAAATTATTTTTGAGATCGTTTGGGAATTTTGGTTTAAAAGGTCGGACCACCGCTAATTTGAACCCCTGTTTCAGACAGTCAGTGAGGTTGACGGCGTGTCAACTTTGGTTCCAAACTTCCAGTGTTGATCAGAAAGTCTGAAACCCGTCGAAAGGGGCTGTTTTAGTTCCATTACACATATGAGGTACTAGTCCAAATAATTATGACGTCTGGCAAGGCTTCCTGGCATCCCTGATTTGTTTTTAAATAGCCTTGCCAGACGTCACTATTAAAAGGGAAGGATCTTTTAACTTGCTGCCAGGGATGGGTGTCTGATTAATTGGCCTTGTTATATAAATACCTAAATACCATCCCACGGTACCCATTAAGATTTAATGGAACAGAGATGGGATATGGTGAACAAGATCCCAACACAAAATCAGAACATGTATTACTGTCATAGAATGCCTGACAATTAAAATCACTTCGACATTTATAAAAAGGGACAATCACAGGACACTTCGAGATATAAGCTAATACTTAGCAGTGTAAAATAGCATAAAAAGCCTAAAACGGACATGTTTTCATGTACCACATATGAAGGCATATGACATGCAGAGCACATATATGGTATTTCCTCAATAAGATTGTATTGTGTTATGAGGAATTTTGTCCCTCCCTGATCTAAATTTGATAAATAAATACACAGAACAAAGAGAAATGCAATTGGAAAAGACACTTCCCTTTCATCAGGGACATATACATGTATATATATATCTGCTTTCATCAATCTACATTGACATTGGACTCCTTGTAACACATTTAATTTATATTAAAACAGCAAGAATTAATACCAAATTATGAAACGATCTGCATACATAATTAGTATAATACTATTATATAGAGTAACGTCATTGTTTGTTTCTCTCCATTTTTGGTAAAAAAAACCAGTATTAATTCCAATTTTTATTTTTAATTTTTTTTCAACCTCCTACCCTATATGTTTTCATTATTTTTATTTATTTTTTTTTTTCGACCTCCTACCCTTCCTTTTTTAAGAAGAATCCCGTAAACCAACTAATAAAAAAAAGTGGCCTTATAATGACATTTTATTTCCTTAGTTTATAGTTATATGATAATTTAATTTTAGCGTAACCATGTTATCAAAAACCTAAATTATATAAACTTTCAGATTCAACTGATATGATTCCATTTACTTAAAAATAAACACCGTTTACATATGAAATACATTTCTATATGCTTTAATTGGATATTAATGGTCTTAAAATGCATATTTAATGTTCTTTAGGTATCATTCTTTAAAAAGTGTTATGTAATAAATTTCAATTCAAATTTAAATTTGAATAAAACTCGGTCAAAACCTGACTCAAACTGGTTTTTAGACACAACACAAATGTGAGAAATTTGATAACATGACCAGTGATGACAACTATTTCTTTTAAAACTAACACATCATATGGTTTATATAAGGAAATGAAAATAAATTATACAATTACATAGACATGACACAACGAAAATGGTCAGGAATCTCACTACTTTTAGTTCAATAAGATTAAAATATTTCATCGACAGAGCATCTGTGAACCAATGGTCCAGTTTTTCAAGTAACTCAGGACAATGAATGCATAATTTTGTAACATTTCAATTACAATTCCCTAAAAAGTTGTAAGACCAAATCAACCTTACCATGCAGGTGATTTCCAAGTGCAATATACATGTAATTAAATATTTTGCTTATTCATTCTCTAGCAGAAAAATAGAAATTCCAGAATTACAATAAAAACAGGGAAAAAACTTTTGGTATGAAATAAAATGAAATCAATCTTCTACAAAAATTATTGCTTTTTTCCGAAATTATTAGGAATAAAATTATAATGGCCAATTTTCAAAATAAATAAAACATGAAAGCCTCAGTGACAAATGATATCTTTTCAAAAGTTGATTTGTGAAGTTTACCTGGTTTTCTGACAGCCACAGTGCTTGTAGTTCCTTCAACTTGACGAAAGTAAATGGCAGACATTTTAATCTGTTGTCACTCAGATTCAGAACTCGTAACCGTGGAATACGACCTATTTCATCTGGAATGTATTCTAATTTGTTACCCCTCAGAGACAGGACTGTGATACCATTACAACTGCCCAGCTGAAATATAACATAAACATGATAAATATTTATAAATAAATGAATTTTTCAAATATTGTCTGATTATAAGATTTAAAATAAAACAGCAAAAAATAGAAGATGATATCTGCTTTGAAATTTCAGCTGCTGTTTAAACATTTTGAGTTACCTTTATTTTTATGTACATCTTTCCTGTAGTAGAAATTGTCTTATGAAACAGGATACCACTGTTATTTAAATGACACTGTAATGATCTAATAGCCAACTATACAGTATGGGGTTTTCTCATCGTTGAAGGCCTAACGGTTGCCTTTAATTGCTTACACCAACATCATTTGAAATTAGGTGGATAGTTGTCTCATAGACAATCATACAACATCTACATATTTTTATATTAAATCTTAATTTGTCTTTAAAGGAAAGTACTTTACCATTAGTAAATTAGTCATTTTGAGCTCTGTTGTACTGGTTTATACTTTATTTCTTTTTAAATCTTTATAATAGTATGGTATGTCAGACACGTGGGTTATTTCAAGTCTTATTTCTTTTTACATCTTAATTGTATGTCAGACACGTGTATAAGATCAGAGAACCGCGTGGATTATTAAATGTATATCAAAATAATTGTGTTATGCCAATCATCATTAAAATACCAAAACATAATTACCAAACACCTTTTATTACTTCATTATCACTATGATCACAGTAAATGCATATTTTTACAAATTACCTAATATCTTTCATTTTTTTTCTTACTGGGGTTCCACAAACCGGAATATTTTTTACTTCTTCAAGGAAGTTGCAACTTAATTAAGTTATTAATAAGGTATGAAATTTCAACAAATTACTTCATGCACGTTAGATGTGTTCATGCATAATCCATAAAATACCTATTAAGCCAAAAAGAGGCTCTTCTTTTAAGTTTATAAACTTTTTATTCAATGTCTACCGCACTTAATATATGTATTGGAACCATAAAATCTTTAATTTTGATTGTGATCACTCAATCATTCGTAAATTTACATGTTTATCAAACTTTCCCCATAAAAATAATTTAAATGCACATATCATTAACCATGTTAAGTTGCAACAGTGCATTTACCCTGAGATGACTTATTTTGTAACTTTTATCTTGACTAATTTCTCAAGAGATCTTCACAGAAGTAAACAATAAACTGTTCACATTTTCAATGATGTTTACAGACAAGACTTTAGCTGTGTTTTGACATACATGTCATGAATATCAAACATACTTTGAACTGTTTAGAGAAAAAACTATGTCTAGCCTAGTTTCTTTACGAATCAGTACCTAGTTAACTTGTAAATATTAAATTGAATGATTTCTTGAGATCTTTTACTGGATACAAAAGAGATTAGTGAGATAAAACTCAATCCAACAACACAAAAAAATTGATAGACTGTTCAAGGTTGAGGTCAACATTAGGCTTTTTAACAATAGAAAAAGGCTTATATCACATGTCTGGTTACAACTTACCTAGATAGTATTTATTAGAAGATATAAAAAAATATTTTGGTCTTCCTGTTGCCAAAAAAAGGCTTTAGAATATCAAATGAGATTTTTTTCAAAGAAACCTAAGACATGTTATATAAGCAAATATATTTGTCTATGCATATAGTGAACACACCAATGCCTATTTCATTAATTAATCAAAACCAATTAAAAGTTAATTTGTGCATCTTTTATTTAATGTATGGGAGTCCAATAGTCATTTAAAAGATATCCATTTTTCTTTCTCGCAATCGGCAAAACAACACAATTAATTTTAAAATTTTGGAACATCAAGTTGTTCTTGCCTAAGGTCTTTCATTTTTAAATTTCAGGCCTGTAGCTAGTCACAGTTCAAAAATAATGTCAACTTTTTTTTATTTGTTTACAAATCCCTTGAAACCCCCTGGCTACAAACCTGATTTTCTTGTATCATTTTCAAATATTCTAATGAAACTGAAGAGCAATGCAGCATGCTTTCATGTAACTTAATATTTTGCATGAATTGAATTAAATTCATGTTTCAAATTTCCAGTAGCTTATACCCCTGTACTAGTGATACATTTACACCTGATTTCATTGAGTGTGTAACTTAAGGTAATATCTTTTGTTAGCTTGCTTAGTAGCTGAACCGTGAAGTCATCATTAGATTAGGTAAACTACCCTCCTTTAAGAATAGACTAGTCTGACTGATAACCAATCTATTGGTCTGTAGGATTCAAGCTACTTCAAAAAGAGGGTAGTATACCTTACCTGATAATGACTTCATGGTTTAGCTAGCAAGCAGGCTCACCAAAGATATTACCTTTACCTACATACTCATTGAAATCAGCTGTAATCTTGATTGTCTTACCTCTGATGGTACAAATTTCAAATAGTTCTCATCAGCATATAGTGTTCTAATATTACGTAGTAACCCTAAACTGGCTGGTAGATCTTCTAACTCATTGGTACTAACATTTAGTTCTGATAATGACGACAACCTATAAATAAACCAATACTGAATATAACAGATATTAATTTATAAATAAGGGTATAAGACCATAAGACAGGAAAAATCAAACATCCAAAAACCAGAAGGCAATGACTTTTAAACTAGATACATTGTATAGGGGTTAATTTGCTATGCTCAAATCAACAAAATTTACAACATGTTTTACCAGTTTCTGGTAAGCTCCAGGCCTAGCATAGATGGCTATAGTCAGTTTGGCATAACTCTTTAGTAATTTTCTTCTATTTTGTTTGCTATTCATCTTTGGAATTTTTCTTACCTTCCAAATATTTTGGTTCAAGTGTAATCGATCAGTCTTGTTAGTCTGAAACATGCTTCTGGCTATTTTCAGCCTGTTATTTTTTTATGACTTTTTGGACAAGATTATCTGACCTAATAATATGCAACTGAGAAATGTTGCCATCCAAGCTTTTGGCAGATTAAGTTTCATGTAATTCTAAGCGAAAATATATTTAGGTTGATCAATATATTAGTTGATTTTTTTTTTAAATTTCTAATTTCAACATATTCAGAAAATATTCCTAGCATGAATGCTGGATGTGTGAGAATAAACTGAATAATATATCTATATATATTGTAAACTTTTTTATCAGTGATGTTTGTACACCCGAACTGTAGGTATTTAACCATACAACCTGGGTTACTGAGACAGATAGATGAAAAATCAAGTTCCATCTATTAAAGGTACAAGCACTTAAAAATGTTGAAGTGCTCAAGTTTCAAAATAAAACTACACCCAACAAAACTATCCACATATTTTTCTTCTTATACTGATAACCTTTTGCCAACCATAAAATAAATTAAAAGGATAATTTACCCTCCTATAGTTGTGGGGAGTGATACCAAGCGATTGTCATCTACTTTCAATGTCGTCAGGTTCTCTAAATTACCTGTAAAATATTAATGATTATGATTAAATTACCACTTTTATAGATAAATAATGCAAAGTAATTCATACGGAAATATTTTCTTCAACAATATGCTTAATGTGTAATCAAATTGAATATTAGTTTTACAAATGCATTCGTGCTATTCAACAAGTGTTTCGCTTCACTCTGGCATCGTCTTACAACGTGTAGATAGCTAATAACAGACGTGAGTGCAGACACTGCAAGGAACTTGTGTATAGTAATGTATAACCTAACATTAAATCGTATAAAATGACGCATTATATTGTCATTAAAGTCATATTATCGTGAATACTGACATAATATGCAAATTCTTTAATCTTAACAACTAACAATTCTATTCTTATTGTACACTGTCATCATTGCAGAAATTAAAGAGAAATGTCTGTATTTAATATCGGATTACGTATGACAATCTGCTGAGGTAATCTATGATACTCTAACATTCAAAATGACGTTACAATGTATTATCCCAAGCCATGGGGGTTCAAATGATCCTTCCCTGTTAAATGCTATGACTATTGAACAAATGGCTTAAGATTATCAGTGATGGGGGACTATACAAGTCTTATTGGTCGAGTATTGTGTATTATATAAGTAATTGCACCCTGATAGTTTCTTAAAACAAAATTCCTTTATAGTCACTAATTTACATAATAATTCTATTACTACATTCTCTATGATGTAATCAGTTGACCTATCCTTAAATTACAACTGCTCTAACTAAAATGTTGGTTTTTTTTCTTTTTCTAAAAACTTCAATCTGTTATTATTATTAAGATATATATGACAGAGTTAAAATGACTTTCAGATGTGTTTAGGTTTTTAATGCTAATGTTTGAAACTCAAAGAATTTATCATTAATTATGTTTTATATTATATATTCTACCTGGACAATAATTTAATATATATCTAATTGATAATGGACATTTTATAATCAAAGTGACAATAATGCCTCAGGGCTTAATCCTTTATCCTAATCTTAAATTAGAGACATTGCTAAAAGAGTTGTTTTAATTATTTATCTTTCTTTATCTGGATAATAACTTGTTTATATTTGTCAACACATTATGTAATAATTGATCTTAGCTAATTGTTTAATTCTCATATATATATATTGTAAAATCATTGTAAAAGACATAAGTTTGGAAGTCACAGGCTTGGTGACAAGTTCCAGTCTTGGAAATAAATTATATACTAAGTGGAATTAATCTTCTGTGTATTACTGCTAGTTTATGGTGCATGGTTATTTAGGTTTAACATTTAGTTGTAACCGAATCCTCATATCAGTCCCCTAGTTTTAGACTGTGGATTTCTTGGTTACATATAACTGTCAGTACTTTTTTGACACTTTTATCATTTTTCACCATATATATATTTAAAGCAATAAAAAAAACATAAAAAGAAACTGATCTTTATCTTCATCTGTACATAATTCATTTTATGTCTATTTTTGTTTTGGACATTGTTTAATCTGTCTTTCTTATCCTTCTTAAATTTCTGAAACCTTTTGTCACCTTCCCTTCCCTTCCCCACCCTCTCCACGGGCCATGACAACCCTTTCTCATCATCTTTTCTTTTTTTCCATTGTCAATTGATATGAGTATTTAAATTTTTGAAAATTTACCAGAAGAATTACGGTACTGACTTTTTATCAATATTGACAATAAAACATATTAGGTATGTGTCAATAATCACAGGTAAAGTTTTACACACATGGAGGTGTTTCGATTACCCTGATTTTATTTGAACATGCTATGCACTGAATTTTAAATCGTAGTTACCACAAAATCTTTTCAAATTAGCCTTTTGAAACGGAAGAAAATTGTATAACAGTTTTATAAATAAATAAATATGAATCCTCTTTTTATTCATAGTTTGTGGATAAACCTTTACTGTAAACTAACCCATTTTATAATTTATTTATTTAATAATTTTATTATTGGAAAAAAAAGCCAGATTATTTAAAAGAATTGAAAATTATTTACACTACATGACAGAAGTGTTTGTTAGCTAGTGTTAGCAAGGCAAGTATTGACAATAAGATAACATCACCCAAAATATAGGCCTCTTATTCTTGAAGCGAAGTACTAAATAAAAAGTAGAAAAAAATCAAGAACATTCTCATGGGAGTTAGAATTAAAGATTTAAAAACCTTCTAATAAAATTGAAAATGGAAATGGGAAACGAGTCAAAGAGACTACAATCTGACCATAGAACAGATAACAGCTGAAGTCCAGCAATGGGTGATAGCCCGACAGTTCCATTTTAAACTTTCTTTGAATGAAAACATCTTTGTTTTCCCCAAGTTTTCACACATTTGGTCAGTATCCTCATTAATATTGTAACAGCATATATACTAGAGCATGTATAGAGAACAATGAAGCATAACAAGCCATTTATATCATGTGAAGATAAACCAAAAACTATTTTGTGTCCATAGGACACACTTAAGCTCATAAATTTACATGTTCATTGAACCTCAAGATCTGTGCCAAACCCCTAATTTGGTATATCTTTAAACAGATCACATCATAATGAACATAATTGCTAAACTAAAAGTAAATGACATGACCACAAATTTTTGGTTAACTACTGTTTTTTTTTTTTTTTTAACCTGATACGAGAGAGACAGATTAACAAACGAATAGACATACAGATGAAGACAAACAAATACGTTTTATTGAAAATTCAATTGTCTTGTTGGAATTTTCTAGTTGAAATCCTGTTCACCAATTAAGACATTTCAGATTTGCAATAAAGTTGATTCCACAATTACTTCTATTCAAATCGTAAAGACAGCTTTCAATTACAAGAAAAAACCTCTGCATTCAAAATAAATACCGCTTTATACAATTCTTTCTGCTCTGCATTTTTACTTAGTAATGGCTTTATACTAATTCAAATCTGTAGATATTTTAATCTGACAATCCATCAAATTTTGACAGGTTAATCTGCGGGACTTTTGCATATGTAAATGACTGTCAAAAATTCATCCGTAAATTTTCAATTAAATCTTTTAGTAATTCAACTACCTTGACTGATTTCTTAATTTTAAGTGATACAAAAAATATTTCATATTCATGAACGAGAAAACAGTCTGACCTGTATTTGATAACTTATTATTCCAAAATTAACATATGCAGAGATAGAAAAAAAAAACTTTTTAAAAAGATTCAGTACATATAGGTAATGAGGGAAAGAACAAAATGAAAATATATGGACAAAAATGATATTTCTCAAACATTCACAAATTAAAAACATTTTCTGGCCATTTATTTTAACACTCATCTGCCCCTTCAACCCCAAGCCCTTGCAGTCTTTAAAATTTCTCTCTTCACAATCCCTTATCTACATAAACCCTTATATGAGTAGAATCATATATCAACAAAGTTTTTTGAAATCATTTGTTTGGTGTTTGTCAAAATCATTAGTTAAAAGTTTGTTGAAATCATTAGTTGAAATTTGTAAAATCATTACTTTAACATTTGTCAAAATAATTAGTCTAAAGTTTGTCAAAATCATTAGTTAAAAGTTTGTCAAAATCATTAGTTAAAACTTTGTCAAAATGCTTAGAAAAAAATTGTCAAAAGGATTAGAAAAATTGTCAAAATCATTAGTTAAGTTTGTCAAAATCATAAGTTAAAAGTTTGATTTAAAAAAAAAAATCAATCCAAAATCATAAGTTAAAAGTTTGTCAAAATCATTATCAGTAAGTTTGTCAAAATCATAAGTTAAAAATTTTACGAAATCATTAGTTTAAACATTGTCAATATATTTATCCAAATATGTCTTATAACAATTTGATAATGAGTCATGATCACTCCCTGTTGCCATTATTTAAACGTGGGGCGAAAATCTTTTCATGTGATATCACCTGAATCGGGTAGATGCATTTTATAATTATCAAAACACACATGGTTTAGAATCATTAACATATTTAAACACATTTAAAATCTCATTCCACAAAATTGTAAATTAGTATTTGAATATCGGTTTCAAGGACAGAATCACTATAAAAATTAATAGCTTAATTATAAGAATTCATTTCTTGTTTACTTTTAATAGAATATTCAACATTTCAAATATAAATATATCGGTAAGTTCGAAGACCTGATGTAAACTTGCAGCCATGTATAATATTAACGTGACTTGGCAGGTTACAAGTTTTTTCTTACCAGGGTGTTAATTTTTTCAACTCGTTATTCAAAGACTTTCACTGCTTTTCTTGTAAAGACAAACTCTTTCCATGAGCATAGATGGGGTAATTCATTGCCTAATTATTTCTTAACTTTATAGGCCATTTTATATTTCTGAGCTATTCTTCATATTTCAGAACCCCATTATTCCTTATTCTCTAATTTTATTGCCTACTTGTTTCTTTTCTTTACGAACATTGTGACCTTTTTTCTCGAATCTGAAAACCCTATACAAACCCTCATACTGCCTAATGAGATGACATTTTACCCAAAATAACATCATTTCAAGTTGATTGGTCTATTTTCGTACATTTACTTTTAATTAATAACTTTTTAAACATACTTTTAGTACTAAGTGTTTACATTCTTTATGTTCAATGTTATTTTCATTAGTTGTCATTCCCAAAATTCTATTAGTATATATGTGATTATATTTGAGTTTAATACATTACTAGTCTTTTACTTTATTTGCAGTACGTACATTGACATACATGACATAGCACGACTCTTAAGATACAGACAAATTTACAACGAAATTAATTGACAATTCACTATATATTTATTTAAATACATATTGGAGCTTCCTTAACATTTTTTTCAAGATTCTTACTTGCTAACTAAAACATTTGTTATTGTTTAACACATATGTTAAAATAAAGTTGATAAACCTTTCAAAATTCAGGTGTAAATCAATTTAACATAATCATAAATTTAAAATATTTTAAGGTTGAACTCAATATGTATTTAACGTGACTTTGGTCAAAATAGACAATATAAACTACAAAACATTGCCGATTTATCTCTAGTTATTTGATTAACATCCTATTGTTTTATTGAACACTTGCCAAAATCAATGCATTGTATTCCAACCAAGGTGTTCATATCAGTGTTCAAAAATATTTCAAATTGATAACCTAAATTAGTTATATAAATATCCAGTTAAAGAACACTTCATTGTTAAAAGTACCATTCGTAAACTGAAATTGATCAGAAATTTTGTCATCGAGTAAATATGTACGAAAGAACAGGTCATTCTCCAATAATTCGCCTTGTCTAATTACAGCAATCCTATTGATATTTATTCAATTTGTTTAAAATACTTCAGCAATTTTTCAATTCTAATAGGGCAATCAAACACCCAATTCAGAAGTTATAGTTGTAAATTAAATATTTTTCTACAATCTCTATAAGTGTCACGGAACTCAGAAACCAATATAATTCTAAACCCATTCTCAAATATAAAATTCCCAACAATGATGTTGATTTGATTTGAATCAATCCATTTCGTCAAAGAACATTTAATGTGTAATTTTCTACGTTGGTCCTTTGAACAGCAGACATTTATCTTGTCCGCCTTCATTTCAGTGGTCAGACATAAAATTTTAAGCTTTCAAGTTTCTTGATTGTTTTGACATATCACTTCATTTACAAAAGAAGTGTTAAAAGCTTTCTCACCTGGTTGGGTCTTATTTATGATTTTGTACTTTAGCTCAAAAAGTTTTGGCTCGGGGCTACGAAATCACACATTAACGGGGATTTTAAATCTAAATTAAAGATAAGTGAATTGCCTTTGAAATGTGATTCAAAGTGTGTTTTCATAATGTTTTAGTTTCTGGTTTATGCCTTTTGATTTTCCCCTCTGATAGCAGTAAACCAAATATAAACAAAACACCAAGTCTTGTTTCTCTTTCCATTATTCCAGACTGAGAGATTATTCTCCCACTTACAAGAAATGTCTAGATTACACAAAAAGTAACCTTGGATGACCTTTAAATATAATATTTATGCAGGCTTTTTTCTTTCACTTTTTATGAGATTTAGTTAAAGAATTTGCACTCCAAAACAAATATTTGCACACCTGTACAACACCTTAGTTATTACATGTTTTATTAACATTGACATTGACATTAACATATATATATATATTTCAGAGCATTTTAAACCCAACTATGCAGTATGGGTTTTGTTCATTGCGGAAGGTCGTAAAGTGACCTATGGCTGTTAACTTCTATATCATTTGGTGTATGGTGGAGAGTTATCTCATTGGCAATTATACCACATATTCTTATTTATTATATAATATAGTTTTCTTACAATTTCAGAAAAGGTAAAATAACAATCTAGTGCTTATTAGATATAGGAAGATTTGGTAAGAGTGCCAATGAGACAACTCTCCATCCAAGTCACAATCTATAAAAGAAAACCATTATAGGTCAAAGTACAGTCTACAACACACAGTGTTGGCTCACACCGATCAGCAAGCTTATTAGCTAATAAGTTCACTTACCTATAGAGTCTGGAAGAGACTGTAGCTGATTGGTTGTCATATGTAGGTCAGCCAATGATGTGCAGCCTTCTATCTCTGTAGGCAAGGATTGAAGTTTATTCTTAGATGCATCAAGAAACATCAATTGCTTCAAATTCCCAAGAGTCTAAAGTAAAACAAAATAGATATATAAGATTACATAAAGTGAAAGTATCCAATTTTCTGCCAAATCATCAGTTTCTGTTTTACAGAACTTGTATCTTTCAACCATTATTTCACATCAGACAATTCAGATCAATTAATCGTTATAAAATACTTCAGATGGTCATAAGTTCATTTATTTTTTTAAATACATGCAAAAATAACGTGGAAGATTCTATATTAGGTATTTGCAATCCCATCAAGCCCATATTTTTGGATTTATATAAATGATCTTAATAAATGTGCAATGAAAAATTCATATCAATAGCATGTGATCAATCTGGATAATAAGCATGCCATTTTTAATTTGCATTGTGGGATGTCCTGATCAAGTATCACTATCTGAAATTGCAATGCACATTTTAATGATATTTAATGTAGACAGAAAATGATACTTTAATTACTCTTTTTACACTTGCTAAATCCTTTTCTGCATTGACATTCTATATATAACACTTAAAAAAATCAACTAGTATCCATTTTGCTTTAAAAACCTTAAATGTCATCAAACAGCAAGTGTGATATCTATAACAAGAAACCTAACACCATATTCTATCAATTTAATGCTATTTTTACACACGTTTAAAAATCAATTTTAAGGTCATTCTTTATTTCATACCAAAATTTAATGTTTGACTTTAAAAAAATAAAGGAAATAAAAAATTTATGAACTGGATAACGACCTTCTTTGATGTCTTTCATAAACTGTCAACAATAAAACCATGCATCTTTGTATTGCTTTTATTGCTTAATTCAACAAATCTTTACAGCCTCAGATTTTGCAATTTCTAATAAACATCAGTAAAATTAAATTATATATCTTTATTTTATACGGGTTCGTACATATCAGTGGGCCCTGGTGTAGACATTTTCCATTTAAAAACTAACAATAGTATATCAGATGTCTTCACACTGTGAATTAAAGTGTATTAAACAGTATCAATATCTAAATATTTCAATAACAAGAATGTGTCCACAGTACACGGATGCCCCACTCACACTATCATTTTCTATGTTTAAAGGACTGTGAAATTGGAATAAATTCTCTAATTTGGCATTAAAATTAGAATGATCTTATCAAAGGGAACATGTATACTAAGTTTCAAGTTGATTGGACTTCTACTTTATCAAAAACTACCTTGACCAAAAACTTTAACCTGAAATTTGCACTATCATTTTCTATGTTCAGTGAACCGTAAAATTGGGGTCAAAACTCTAATTTGGCATTTAAATTAGAAAGATCATATCATAGGGCACATGTATACTAAGTTTCAAGTTGATTGGACTTCAACTTCATCAAAAACTACCTTGACCAAAAACTTTAACCTGAAGCCAAAAACTTTAACCTGAAATTTGCACTATCATTTTCTATGTTCAGTGAACCGTAAAATTGGGGTCAAAACTCTAATTTGGCATTTAAATTAGAAAGATCATATCATAGGGCACATGTATACTAAGTTTCAAGTTGATTGGACTTCAACTTCATCAAAAACTACCTTGACCAAAAACTTTAACCTGAAATTTGCACTATCATTTTCTATGTTCAGTGAACCGTAAAATTGGGGTCAAAACTCTAATTTGGCATTTAAATTAGAAAGATCATATCATAGGGCACATGTATACTAAGTTTCAAGTTGATTGGACTTCAACTTCATCAAAAACTACCTTGACCAAAAACTTTAACCTGAAGCCAAAAACTTTAACCTGAAATTCGCACTATCATTTTCTATGTTCAGTGAACCGTAAAATTGGGGTCAAAACTCTAATTTGGCATTTAAATTAGAAAGATCATATCATAGGGCACATGTATACTAAGTTTCAAGTTGATTGGACTTCAACTTCATCAAAAACTACCTTGACCAAAAACTTTAACCTGAAGCCAAAAACTTTAACCTGAAATTTGCACTATCATTTTCTATCAGTGAACCGTAAAATTGGGGTCAAAACTCTAATTTGGCATTTAAATTAGAAAGATCATATCATAAGGAACATGTGTACTAAGTTTCAAGTTGATTGGACTTCAACTTCATCAAAAACTACCTCGACCAAAAACTTTAACCTGAAGCGGGACAGACGGACGAACGGACGAACGGACGAACGAACGGACGGACGAACGAACGGACGGACGAACGGACGCACAGACCAGAAAACATAATGCCCCTCTACTATCGTAGGTGGGGCATAAAAATATTTAATATCGCCAAAATGAAGCCTTTTTGACATACATAAATTTTTTGTTCATTTTGAATTTAAAATCTAACATAAATATACAAAATGTTTTCCCACAGTGATACAAAGTGTACAAATCAGTATCAATATCTTATTATTTCAATAAAATTCTTTTATTTCCCAAATAAATAATATTTGTTGCAATGTGTAACTATCTTGCAAGTTCAACTTAAGGACAGATGACTGAACATTTCCTGCCATTTTAACTTTCTCAATATATTCTTTTGAATGATTACAAGTGTTCCTTCTCAATTTCAGCACTTTTGGTTATATCATGGGTGCCAGTTTTTATTGGTGGTGAAGGGCAAAGTACTTGAGAAAAACCACAACATTTGATAGTAAAACTAGCAATCCTAGTCAATTAAGAAAGAAGTCTAGTCTTTGTGATGAGGTGATGTTAAACAAACATCAATCAATATTTACTGGAATGTTGTCTCACTCTGCTTGATAGATAATTTTTCTTCTTTGCTTAAAGTCCAGTAGCAAATTTTTAACACAGTCAGGATGGAAGTATGTTAGGATAGTAGAGTGCTTTTGAAAAACCACAAAAATCAAACTACTGTCATGAATCAATATGTGTAGGTATAATACATTTGTATACCTTCATTTCAATTTAAAATTTCTTTTAAGTGAATATCTTAACACTTTTTTTAAAGTATGAATCAAGAAAAATGATATAATCTTTATTGATGTGTGGTTATGAAATTGATTATTACACCTCTCAAAATATTCCCGGATATTAAAGAAAAAATATGTACACTATAAACTTACTTAAGAAGTAAATTTAAAGAAGAACATAAATTGATATTCCTTTAAAAAGTCCCTCCCCCCCATGCTTTGATAGTACCGTACTATTTGATTTTGACTATCATTTTGTACTCATTTAACTTTCACAAATGGACTTATACAAATCTATAAATCTATACACTTATCTGAGCATGGACAGACAAATAAAGGATTTATTAGCTGCAAATTTGTATATAAAATCTTTAAGCATTTTAAATAAAAAACAGCCACACCACAAAACTGTCAATTTGTTACAATAAGATAAATTTTATTTGGTTATAAAAAATCCTAAATAGGGTATAAATTCATAAAATGTAACAGGTTCTACGATCATTAAAATACCACTGTCTTTGACCTTACTAGTTATCAAATCTTAATGTTTTTCTACAGTCTTGATCACAGCAAATAATCTAAGCTATTTATCATAAAAACACTTAATTATTTCGTGAAATGAGGCAATTTTTCGTAGATTTTAACATAGTCAAATGCCTTATAAATCATAGATTGTTTATTGAAAGTACTACCACTCTCGATAACTGTAGATTTATTTTAGGATTAAACACATTTTTTCCAAAGTTCACACATTAAAAAATTTCTCACAAAATATGTTTAATTCTTTTAATTTGTAAACTATTCAAAAATTATTGAGATAAAATTGAAAATGGAAGAGGGGAGGTATCTATTAATGTGAAGAAGCTGACCGTGTGAGTATTGCAATAGTAAGAACTGTCATTCATAGTATATGATATGCCAGTTCTTATTATTACAATATTTTCTTTCTTGTTTTATTCACATTTATAAAAAAAAAATTAAAAAAAAATAATTTCAGAATTTACATTGCTTGTAACATGTGTAAAGGAAATGTGCAGAATGCTTGCCTGCTTTCTGATCATGCAAGACTTATATTTTTCTTTTTTGTTTGCACTTAAGTCTTTTATAAAATTGTAGGAAATTATTGTTCCTGGGGTACTGATTTTAACTTCAACCATAAAATTTAGCATCCAAGACAATACACATTTTGCATAGTGTCTAAATAAGTGCATTTTAAAATTCAAAATTTAAAATCCTTCAAACATGTCAAACCAATATCTTTTTGAAAACCCCGTTAATATTGATACCTGCACTGAAATGTACTTCCTCCATTTTTGAATGACGTTATATGAATTACATATCCAGCTTATTTCTATCAATACATTTAATCCCTTTATGATTTTCATATCTGTAACTTATAGATTATAACTATGTAAAACATACCAGGTTGTTCAGTTAAAGAATCATTCTTGTTGGTGCTGATCAAGTGAAAAAGTAAAATACCAAGATTACTTGTCAAAAGGGGGTGACAATAATCTGAATTACAACCTTGTCTTTCAATTTCTATTGAGGAAACAATAAGATATTTCAAAGAAAATCTCCAACAATCTCTTGTGGTATTAACTGTGTAAAATCCTCATAATGAATGAATTTATTGCTGTGAAAACTTGGCCAGCTAAATTACTTACTTTATAAAGTTGGAAAGGATCCGTGTTCATGCAGGTTCTTATGTGAAGACTGATTTTACAAACAAAATTAGAAATTTGTACAAACTTATGATTCAAATACCATATTCTTAAAGACTTCTACTATTTCCATAGAAGAATATATTGATTTGTACAGAACTATTCCACCTGTATAAGAATTCATATTCATGACAACCCTGATGACAACAGGAAACTGAATTTATCAATGAAAAAACTTTTTTTCCCAATCTTCAAGCTAACATGCAGCTGTAAAATCATCCTTAAACTCAAATTCAACTTGTATATACTGTTAGTAAGTAAGTAAAACCAATTTAATTATTCTTATACATACTGGTGTAATCTGTGTTATCTGATTATGGTCACACCATAGCTCTAAAAGATTGGTTAAATTTCCCAGTACATCAGGCTACAAAATAAAAAAAAAAGATTAAAGATTATATAATTCACTTATAAAAGTTCATTATTATCTGAATCTAAAAATCGATAAATGGTTGTGCTTTCTTTTCATAAGTGAGTTTTTGATGTTTACATAAGCAAATAATGTTTTGCATTTTAATCAATATTTACAGGAAATTGTCATCAGTTCAAATGTGTTATTCATTTTTTTTCACACATTTAAAATTGAGCTTTCAGAATTAGTAGATTTTTGTGTGTACTGTTTCTTGAATTTTCTAGGTTTTTTTTTGTTCTATTTGTTTTTTTTAACACATTTTCATCTTTATTTTAAGCAACATTCATAATGTGGATAATTATATAGAAAGAACATAAAAAGAGTGATGATGAGCGAGCTGATCTTATCTGTTTGAAAGCGCATTTCTACCAATTTACATCCCAATGGCAAGATCAGAGGAGGTAGACTAAATTTAAAGTCAAAGAAGGTCATATTGAATTCTGACATCAACAAATATTGTAGAACAACATTTCTAAAACATCCTCTCAATATATTTGGATCTGTTGGCAATTGAGGTTAACAGTTTACATGACGACATTTCTTACGAAAAACATAAAACCATCGAAAAAAAAATCTTTTGTTGGGGGGTTCATGTTGCTTATAGTCTTTAGTTTTTTTATGTTGTGTTTTGTGTACTGTTGATTGTATGTTGGTTTTTTTTTTCTTTTTCTTTTTCATCCAGTTTATCTTCAACTTATGAGTTTTAAAGTCCCTCTGGTATTTTTCTCCTCTCTTTTTCAACATTGAATCTATCAATCATCTTTAAACAAATAGTAGACTTCCGATTTTAACTACTATCTATTATAAGCATAATTAGACCAAAATAATGCTTAAGCATAGTTATTCAGTTCATACCAGTTCTGTGAATTCATTGTGACCAACATCCAATCTTTCTAACTCTGTAAGTCTGGAGAAAGATTTTGGTAATGTCTTCAAATGATTCTCTCTAAGTTCTAAAATCTTCAACTTGGATAATCTGTGAAAATAAGACATTGAAAAATTGAAGGAGAAATTTGAAATGAAGTAAATATAAATATTGTTCAAAAATTGTTTTTGTACATGTCCATTTAGATAAGTATTATATTGGAGGATAAAGTATGTTGAAACTATAAATAAAGGTACTATAAACAACTGTCATACAAGTGGGTGGTGCAGCTAGCTATAAAACCAGGTTTAACCAACCATTATCTTAGAAAAATGCCTGTACCAAAAATATGACAGTTTTTTTTGCATTCTATTAATTGATTGATAAAGTCTTACTTTAAATTTGTCAATTTTTATGGAGCTCTCTTTTCGAATTATTCTAATATCATCATGATTATGGAGTTTCTGTATTTTTGTAAATTACTTTTTTTTTTACAAATTCTTCAAGTTGTCATTGACACAAGAATTGTTTTCCAGATATGAAAGGATGTCTGTCTACTTGAACATACTTTATACTCCTGTAAACTGTAAAAACTAAAATTTTTGAATGACATGTCACATGCATATTCAATTATGTATTCTTTTTTGTTTCAAAAGATTTCATCTATAAATAATTACCAAAGAAACTGATCACTTTGAACTTACTACTTTATGATAAATTGTCCTTAAAAGCTTTTGTAAATACACGTACACAAATCCTGAAGCAACTTTTAAGAAGCTGTTATTTTCTTCAAAGTATTTCTTCAAAGTTAAGTCATTAAAACAAGTTAAGTACCTGCCGCTTTTGTAAATACACGTACACAAATCCTGCAGCAACTTTTAAGAAGCTGTTGTTTTCTTCAAAGTTAAGTCATTATAACAAGCTTACCTGCCAAAGTTTCCAGGGAGATAATCCAGAAAAGTGTCATTCAGGAAAAGTTGGGTCAAGTTCAGTAGCTGAGTAAAACCTTCTGGCAGTCTACAAAAAAAAAAGTTCAAAGACATTACAATACGAAATCAGTCAATTATCACAGTATATATATATATATAAGTCATTTTGTTGGGATTTTTTTTTTTATTGGAGTGAGATGTGAGTAAGTGGTACATAAGATAAGTTCTCACAAAAACTTTCTAAAAAGATAAACAGTAATGAAAGGTAGCACATTGAGTTTAGTGAAGTGAATGAAAGATTTTTGAGCAATGAATTAGTGCACAATATCCCTTCTTTTTCATTAAAACCTAGAGACAAACTACAGGGGAGGAGCGAAAGGGATGTGGTCTCCTTTAATTATGGAGTTACATATATGGTTAATGCAGACTTTCAAAAAGTCTTGACCCCTACTTTTGCCTTGTTGCTCCCCTCCCTTTTCAAAATCTGATAATTGCATCTGAAACCAACCAATTTATACTGATGAATTAATAATAAACAACAGATGAACAGTATTGTCTATTTACAACATGTAGAATATGGTTCTGTCATGCATAGAACCAAAAATTTATATTATGTACAATCAGGAAACAAATAGCGATAGCCTGTATATAAACCATTAAACAATTAAACAAAGAAAAGTTATATGCATTCTAAATTCAAATTTGATGACTTATTTTCAAAAAGATTCTATTGAATGCATTTTCGATTTTTACCAAAATTCAAATTCTAAATAAGAACTGCAGACACTTTGAGTTTCAAAAAATATTTGATCTATCATGCAGGATATTAAAAATCAGGAACTTTTCCCTACTTTTTTGTATTTCAACTATGGCTGATTTTGATCTGCAAGGTTCATTTGATAACATTGTCGAAAAAATATTTCTCACTCATGAACAAATAGAGCGAATTGTCACTTTACAAGAAGACCAGAGTTCTACACAATTTACCAAATGCAAAATGAATGAAAATTGTAAATTTTAATATATGAAAATACTGGAAACATAAAAATGTGCATGTCAAGAATGACAAAAAAAAATCTTTCAAGAGTTACGTAATAAAAGATCTCTTGTTGTTTCTCAACAAGTAGATTGAACTAAATTTTGTTCAACTTCAATCGTGTATACACTCGACTACTGGTAATGGACTCTTTCATGTTTTCTGTACAAAAAAAATAAAATGATTTTATACTGTTTACTTTTCATTTTAAGATCTGTGTGACACAAAGTTCAACTTTTCAATCCGTTTTCAAAGTAAAACAGGATTTATAAATAATAACAAATCCATTTTGATGGGCTGTCAAACCATTTTATACAAATTTCAACGAGACCATTAAAATATAAAGTCCTTAAATAGTGCTCATTTCTATACACTTATAGAAATAGCTATAAACAAGAATGTGTCCACAGTACACGGATGCCCCACTCACACTATCATTTTCTATGTTTAAAGGACTGTGAAATTGGAATAAATTCTCTAATTTGGCATTAAAATTAGAATGATCTTATCAAAGGGAACATGTATACTAAGTTTCAAGTTGATTGGACTTCTACTTTATCAAAAACTACCTTGACCAAAAACTTTAACCTGAAATTTGCACTATCATTTTCTATGTTCAGTGAACCGTAAAATTGGGGTCAAAACTCTAATTTGGCATTTAAATTAGAAAGATCATATCATAGGGCACATGTATACTAAGTTTCAAGTTGATTGGACTTCAACTTCATCAAAAACTACCTTGACCAAAAACTTTAACCTGAAGCCAAAAACTTTAACCTGAAATTTGCACTATCATTTTCTATGTTCAGTGAACCGTAAAATTGGGGTCAAAACTCTAATTTGGCATTTAAATTAGAAAGATCATATCATAGGGCACATGTATACTAAGTTTCAAGTTGATTGGACTTCAACTTCATCAAAAACTACCTTGACCAAAAACTTTAACCTGAAATTTGCACTATCATTTTCTATGTTCAGTGAACCGTAAAATTGGGGTCAAAACTCTAATTTGGCATTTAAATTAGAAAGATCATATCATAGGGCACATGTATACTAAGTTTCAAGTTGATTGGACTTCAACTTCATCAAAAACTACCTTGACCAAAAACTTTAACCTGAAGCCAAAAACTTTAACCTGAAATTCGCACTATCATTTTCTATGTTCAGTGAACCGTAAAATTGGGGTCAAAACTCTAATTTGGCATTTAAATTAGAAAGATCATATCATAGGGCACATGTATACTAAGTTTCAAGTTGATTGGACTTCAACTTCATCAAAAACTACCTTGACCAAAAACTTTAACCTGAAGCCAAAAACTTTAACCTGAAATTTGCACTATCATTTTCTATCAGTGAACCGTAAAATTGGGGTCAAAACTCTAATTTGGCATTTAAATTAGAAAGATCATATCATAAGGAACATGTGTACTAAGTTTCAAGTTGATTGGACTTCAACTTCATCAAAAACTACCTCGACCAAAAACTTTAACCTGAAGCGGGACAGACGGACGAACGGACGAACGGACGAACGAACGGACGGACGAACGAACGGACGGACGAACGGACGCACAGACCAGAAAACATAATGCCCCTCTACTATCGTAGGTGGGGCATAAAAAATATTCTTGCCTTTAGCAATTTTTTTTTTAAACAAATTTAATACAAATGACATGTTATAGACTAAATATATTGATTGAAATGTAAAACTGTGCAGTCTGAAATCCATCGAAAAGATTAAATCTTTTACATTGAAGCTGCACTACATTTTAAATACGGAAAATAAAAACTTGGCATACAAACTAAAATTTGTCCTTGACGATTTCAAATCATTTAAAACTTATTCTTGTTTAACACAGTGATTTTCAATTACACATAACACTTTCTTGTATAACGTTCCAAGTTCAAAGGATATCTCGTTTTAACGCTTCATGATCACTGGTATTGTTAGACCTATAAACCAAAAGAAAACCTAATACCCTAATCATTAAAGAATCTTTAAGGTTTCGCTAATTTCATTAACCCCCTGTTGACAATTTAAATAACAACACGTCAAATATTTAACGGAGGTGTCGGCTAGCTTGCTTTTGTATAAGAAAAGAAAAACAGAGAGTCAAAATAAAGTGTAGATGACTTGTCAGAGATAGAGCTGCTTCAATAAACCAATTCATATCCATCGAAGCGGAAAAATATTAATTTTTATAACATATTAATTATAATAAGTTCAAGCTCTTTCAAGGTTTGTTTTACAAATTTCCTATGTAATGCCGTAACTAAATTACTTAAATTTATGGAACATGACTATAGGAAACCATTGACGAACTCATACTTTCACGAATAAATCATTTCCGCATCATAATTTGTCCGTATTTTTTCATTACTTTTACATTAAGATATCTCCTGTAGAGAGAAGATTAATGGAGTGTCAATTTTTATTGACTTACTATTTTTTTCAAGTAAAGGAAGTTATTTGATTTTTGTTTACAACTCAATTATCCAAATACCTGACCTTTCTTTAAACACCATGCCTAACTAATGCACATGAATAAAAAACACATAACCCATACTATTAAATCTCAATCAATTTCAGTACCTTCAAAATTTAGGTTTGTCTGAACTTAAAAAAATATTCATTGATATATAGTACATGTACCAGGACTTATTCATATGCAATGCCCAATATAATATCTTTTTCGATTCAAAAAAGGGGCATTACCATCTATGGCACATGGTTTGTATTTTTTATCTTAATTTGTACTCTCTTTACTGGTATAAGAGGGTGGTAAGGGGGGGGGGGGTGGGTGGGTGCTAGCACGAAAAAACCGTGAAATAAGACATAATTTCACGTTGAACTTGAAATATTTTCTGTAATGAACGTTGCACGAAAAATAAATACTTTTATGTGAACATATTTATGATATAATTGGTTTACAGCTTTTAAAAAAGTTTTTCTTGACGATCTCTGCCAAGTGTTTGAATTTTTTTGAAAAAAACCGAGCACGCAAAATAAGACTTTGAAAATCATGATGCACATAAAATTAAATAAGCAGAACACGTTGAACGAGGCATCCGTCTTGCACGACTGAACGTCAAATAAAAAAGTAAAAACATGTTGAACGTGAAATAAAAAACGGCGATCACGTTACACGAAAATAACCCTTTACCACCCTCGTATAACATTCCGCCAAAGAATCATTGTATAGAACTTGAATATTATACTGTGGTTTTATTCAATATTATGGTTACCAATTTTTGTTGGTACATGAACATAAGAACAAGCATGTGTCCACATTGCACGCCCACTCACACTAGGTTCAGTAGACTGTTAAACTAGGGTAAAATTTGGCTTTATTCAGTTAGCAATTATTAATCATTATTTTATTCTGAAAACTACCATATGACATTGTACAATGTAGACATGCCTTGCAACCTTCGAATGTCAAATCTAAAAGAATCCCCAAGCTATGACTACAGGTAGATGTTACTTCATCAGAAGACGAAAATCAAGCAAGGTGACTCCATTTATTTAAGAAAATAAGAACATTTATCAACATAAGCTTAGAGATTATACCATACTGCCATATATGGTTAAATTCAGTAGTTCATTCCCATTTGGTTGTAATATAACCCTTACAAGATGTTGTATAATCGCCAATGACACAACTTTTCACCAGAGACCAAATGACATAGAAGTTAGCAAGCAAACATCACCATACGGCCTTGAATGGCAGTGACACTCAAAGGTTTCGTGTTTGTGCAATACACTCATAGTGACCAGCAAAATTGATATGGAACAGGGCAAAAATGTAGACCTGTGAGTCCACATGGCTGACGTCCAAAGATATTTATCAGGAAGACAAGAAACATGAGACAACACTTGGAAATCATGATACAGTTAAACTTGTACCGTTTTGTGTCTCAATATATGAACTTTCATTTCACCTGAAATAAATCATAATTTCTAAATTGACACAAATCCAAACTTTTGACAGCTAAATTCGGGTGAGAGAGCGGCTTTGCAGGGTGTCTGAGATAATAAAGAAAGAAGATTTATGTAGTTTACTGAAGGATAGATTGATCGAACATCTATCATTTAAAATTGGTAATACAAGCACATTCTATTCAGGTTAAAATTCAATTTCCTCCCAAAACAAAAGATGTCCGCTTTCTAAGGTATTTCACAATGAAATATCAACACAGGTAAAAACTTGCAATAGATAATTATATCCTTGTTAATATTACAATTTGGTTGTAACAGAAAACTTTAAATGCACCTCAAGACTACTTATCAAAGCTTTTATTTATTTTACTTCAATATTTAATTTCACCTTAAATTTTCTAGAAAATCCTTTCAAGTTTGGTTTTGATAACCTTAGTTTATTTTTCTGTATTTGTATGCAATTATATTATTAGTTATTTAAAAAGCTTGATGACAGTGAGAGTATCTTGGATACGTCAAATGTCGTTTATCCAAGATCTGGGTACATTTTGAAAACTTCATACAAAAGATTGATACTAGTGAGAATTTTAGGGGTTATACATTGATGTAACAGCAACCCAGCAATATAAAACCAGAAGAGACATGTACAGTCTTATAGGTAAAAACAATTGATTGAGGAATTTTAAAACAGAGAAGAGAATAGGGTTCTTTATTTCTGTCATAGTTCTCTTAATTTTCACTTGTTTGGCTTAGCACTCTTTATTCCTTAGGGACCACATCAAAAGTTCAATGAAGGATAAAAAACTTAATTCACATAGTTTTTTCACTGACCCCCACACCCCCCTCTTAACTTAATTTGGGAAAAATTGATTGACCAATAGGGATATATGTAAAATCTATTTTAGATTAACAAAACTTGCAGCAAATGTTGACCCCGCCACCCCCAAACTATTTGATTTAAGTTTTTTATCCTACATCGACCTTTTGATGTCGTCCCTTATGCATGTTATATTCTAGCAACTTAATATTTCTTTTTTTTGCCAAATTTTCTCTATTCTCTAATTTTTGTGTGCCAATAAATATACATATTTTTCCATTATTCTCTTTTCTAACCCCTTCATGACTCGCCACACAAACTCATTTAAGTTGATGGACAGTTGATATTAAAAGACGAAAGAAAATGTATGACTAACTGACTAAGTCCATGACTTGTAAGGTATAAAGAATCAAATCAGACAAGCAGGGGTGGATCCAGCCATTTTAAAAAGGGGGGGTTCCTAACCCAGGACAAAGGGGGGGTTCCAACTATATGTCCCCATTCAAATGCATTGATCGTCCAAAAAAAAACCCCGGAACCCCCCTCTGGATCCGCGCCTGACAAGTTTGTGCTTCTCATTTTTTGATAGTTTGTTTTTGATAATTCTATGTTTGACACAGCTTTCTAGTAAACAAAATTTCAGTGAAGTAAAGATAATACTACTATTATTGAAACATAACTAATGAAATGGAGTGGAAAATGTCCCCGTAAATTACCTATTAAAGTCTCTTTATCCATTTAAAATAAACAGTTAGAGTTAAATTCTCTTCAATTTACCAAGTTAAATAAGTTTTTAAAGTTCCCATTGTCCAAATCTGTCAGTCTCTATATAATGCCCTACTATATTATAAACTAAAGAGATGTAAGCTTCTAACCGGGGACAAAAAGACGTAGAATATCGTGTCAATATTTACATAAAAAGAACAATTTCATTACACTGGTCATTTCTATGTGTCAGGATTCCAAAGTAAAAGAATGTTGTTTATTTTTTGTGGGGATTTTAATGAGTTATACCCAATGTCAATATTGTTCAATAGGTTCTCAACCTCAACAAGTAAGAAAGGATTTCAAGTGAAATCCCAAATTAGATACACCGACCTAAATAAGTACCAATCTTTGTACTGTTATACTTGAAAAAAATAATTCTTTCTTTTTTGAATATCTTTAAATTTTTCACACAGTCTTGAAAATTGTCTCAAACCTGTGATATTTAAGTGACTGACATCTTATGTTACCTCAATAATCCAGTTAGGGTTCAATATAAAATTTATAAAGAGCTAGCCATTCTGGCATCAATTGAAATTCAGATCTTTATGTTTTGTGTTTTTACCCAGAACTCAGTTTGATGAACAATATTACCATATGATTATTTAAAACATGTTAAGCACTTGTTAATTAAACATTTGACATGTTTGGTATAGAAACTTATGACTTCCAAAATCTTAACAATCCCTCTAAGATGTCTTTCCAAATTTTAAGTTGTTGGTTTGCTGTCTCATCAATGTAAGAAGATTTGGTGCCAATGAGACAACTCTCCATCCAAGTGAAGGTGACACATTTCCTTTATTTATTTCTATGTTACATATTCTACATATAATCCAGTCTCCTTTCATTTTGTGACTATGTATAATATAATTTTGTTTACTGTGGATTCATTATTATTCGTTGGATACCATTTTTCGTGGTTTTCATGGGTACAGATGAACCACGAAATTAAATGTTCAACAAATACAAAATTTCCATAGGCTTTGTATACAGAGATTGTCAAAATCATGAAATCAAATATCCATGAATATGCAAGTTTTCAGTAATCCACGAAAATTGATACCCACGAAAATAAATGAATCCACAGTTATGATCATTTGATTCCTGCCACTGCTTTAAATAACTATTAAACAATTAATGATCAACATTATTGAATATTTAAATACGTAATTGCAATTTATGAAGCGTTATATAATTACTTTCATAAATAATTTGTAATTATATCATATGAACTAAAGTTTGTGAATTAGGGAACCACATATAGACACATACAAAACCAATATATTGACATCCAAACTTTCTTTCCATTAAATGAAAATAAGTAGCTCATACATAAATGTAATAATTTACCTTTTATTATTAAAAAAACTTTAAAAAAAAAATTGTTTTACAAACTTTCATACACTACATGAATGTTGCAGGCTTTGTTATAGGCAAACATTATTACCCTATCTGGAACCATGACATTTCAAAAAAGAATCCTTACACAGAGGCAAGGTTAAATGTAGTTTTGTTGTTGAAATTTATTCCTCTGTACATTTTCAATTCAGAAATTTACAATTGATTGATTGTCAAGTGTTTAATATCACTTTCAGCACAATTGACTATATCATGACTCCTTAATTTTATTAGTGGAGGACCAAAAGTAAGCAGACAGAACCACATTCTTTGTCAAGGGGAACTGAAAATCCTTGACAAAAAAGATTGGAGTTAAATACACCTTCTATCTTTTAAAGAAATCTTTCACAGGTACATGCCATTTGACAACAAGAAAAATCAAAAAGTTAACATATCCATTAGCACATGGCTTCAAATTATCATGTTATATCATTTAAGTAAATTCATTCACAAAAAATCGTTAATCTTTTATCTTAAATAGGAATATGACATCTATGAAATGCGAAGTCATGTTAGAAACCTCAATTTGCAAATCATTCTATTAAGCTTATAAACCTTATTACATAAGACAGGATAGTGATAATTTGCATATTCAGAGACTAGAAAATTGTGCATTATGTTAAACCGCTTTAAAATGATAAAATGGCTAACAAAAGATACCAAATGTATAAATCTAAAAGAGTGGAAATTTTATACTTCGCTATCGTATTCTACCTATAAATCATAAATAATAAACGTGAAAGATTTCTTTTTGTAAGGTATTTTGTATTTTACGCAACTTGATAATTCTTGGGTAATAAATAATTCAGACATGTTTCTCCGCTTTAAGGTCTTTACAAAAGGAACGAGTTTACAAGTCAGCTGGTATTATAACCCTGGGTTTATGTCGAATAATTAATTGCAAAGATAATGAAAGACCGAATTACTGCACATTTATTTGTGATTGAATAGACCAATAAAATTTTCCGTGCATGCAAATTAATTGTAGAACACAAGGCCATTCAGAAAACTCATTTACACTTTAATGGAACATAATGTTATTTATACTAGTACTCTTAAGTTTAATGTACATCAGAGAATTAATTGAAAAGATTCAGTACACTACCTATGGAAAGTTTTATAAAAATGTTTGTACGCAAAATGAATAAACTTATGAATATGTATCAGTCTGATGTAGGCTGTTTAAATATTTTGACTTTTGTTACCTAACCCTACCTAGTTTTCACTTTTAAATTCAATATTTTGATTCAGATTAAGGTAGAATTCTATTATATTTTCTGTTTACATTTTGGATCGAATAACAACTTTTCTTTGTGTACAATAACTGTAACACATAAACTTGTCCTTCAAAATTTGATACATGTACAGCATTAAGAAATGAAAAACATAGGCTCCAACTTTCTCAAAGGGGGTGGGGAAGGGGTCTAAATGTACAAATTTAGGTACAGATGTCCAGCTGGTGTTTTAAAAAAAATCCCATATTCATATATTGATTTACGAGAATCCATGATCATTCATATATGTCATAGCAAAATCACAACTCATTTGAATATATTTTCAAGCTATCATGACATCATATTTAGACATTAACCACATGGGAGATCATTCATACTATTATAGGTAAATAGATCCATACAGTTTTTACAGACATCTGAGCAATAGATGAAAATTTATGACCCATACCAGCAGCACGTCTGTGTATAACTTTATATAGGAAAAGACCCCCTGTGCACTTTCTTCCTATTTTATAGAAAAATTCTGTTTTAAACATCCTGACAGTTTATATACGTCGCTCAGTTTTCTCATTTTTTACCGAAAAACAGACTGAAATTTCAAACTGTACACCTACATAAATTAAAAAAATATCTAGACACAGACTATAAAAATTTATTTGATTTGACATATTTTTCAAAGTAATTAATCAATAATAGAGAATTTTTAATATTACTGCAAACTTTGCATAGTAAATAGAAAGTGAAATTTAACTAGTCTTTTCATTAGATCTATCTGATGACACAGCTGTCAACTAACTATACATATCTGGTGACCTAACTGTCAACTAACTATACAAATCTGCTGACCTAACTGTCAACTAACTATACATATCTGCTGACCTAACTGTCAACTAACTATACAAATCTGTTGACCTAACTGTCAACTAACTATACAAATCTGCTGACCTAACTGTCAACTAACTATACAAATCTGCTGACCTAACTGTCAACTAACTAAACAAATCTGCTGACCTAACTGTCAACTAACTATACAAATCTGCTGACCTAACTGTCAACTAACTATACAAATCTGTTGACCTAACTGTCAACTAACTATACAAATCTGCTGACCTGTCAACTAACTATACAAGTCTGCTGACCTAACTGTCAACTAACTATACAAATCTGTTGACCTAACTGTCAACTAACTATACAAATCTGCTGACCTAACTGTCAACTAACTATACAATAAGGATAGCTGCCTATACATGATAATAACAGCCTCACTATGAAACAATGGAAACAAAATGAGAAGACTAACACCTTAGCCTAAGGTATCACTGTTAACTAAAGTAAACTATCTTCAGAAAAGATAAATATTTTGTTTGTGAAACACTTACTTTCCGAGGGGGTTAACACTGGCATCCACATTTCTGAGGTATTTACAACATTTGATATTCTCTGGCATATCAATAATTCCTGTAAAATATAATAGCATATTATGTATTATGGACAAAATGACATTGAATTATAATTTCTTTCAATTATTTGTGTTGCTAATTCTTCATTTTTCTATGTTGTGTTTTGTGTACTATTATTTGTCTTTGTCTTTTTCATCCATGGCTTTTTCAGTTTATTTCGATTTATGAGTTTGAATGTCCCTCTGCTATCTTTCGCCCTTCTTTCCCCCTAAATGTACATAGGGCTTTTTAGAGCTGGCTATGCAGTATTGGTTGCACTCATTGTTGAAGGCCACACCATGACCTATAGTTGTTTAACTTATATATATCATTTGGGGGAGAGATGTATCATTTATATACAGTAAGTAAATATTTTTGACTACTGTATGGTCAGCAGCTCAGTAAAGTTCCCCAAAAGCAAAAAAAAACATATTGCAATTATACATGTTATAACAAGCATAACAAGTATTAGGACATCCCAAATTATATAATTGGCTGAGAATTTTGAGAAAGATATAGAATTAACAGAAAAATTAGACAGCAATCATTTATTTACAAAATACAAAGGTTAACAGAACCAAATGTACTAATCTCTTATAAGTGCATAATGTGTTTTCCTAATCTTTGAAGCAAACACTTTTAGTAAATCCACATAAATAACATAACAGACCACTTAATCTTTATATTTTTTGCTTTGATCAGAATGTGAACCACTAAAATAGACCCTTTCAACTTATAAACAGACCAACAGAATTTATATTACAATATATTTTCCGGTTTGATGTTATCTTTTGATGGGACCTTCCAACAGAGATTTAAGATCAACTTAATCCAAAATATGTAAAATGTGGGTGTAAAAGTATGACAAATTGTATCAAATATAACGTTGAATTTTGTTATTTAGTGGTTGCTGTTTGTTGCTGTATATCATATTTGGTTTTTTTTGTATTTTTTTATACATAAATCAGCTTGTTAGTTAACTGTTTTCTGATTTGAACTGTTTTACATTTTTCGTTGTAGTGCCTTTTATAGTTTTCTATGCTTTGTGGGTTTTGCTCATTGTTGAAAACCTATTGTTATTAACTTCTACATAATTTGGTTTGAGATAGAAAGTAGCCTCAATGGCAATCATACCACATCTTATTACCATATTTCTATATCAGTCACTGAGTGAGTCTTAAACACCTATAACCTATAACAGCTCATGCCCAACTACAAATATGCCTCAATTTTCATGCATGGACCTTTATTTTCTTATAATTTTTTTGATCACATGACTTTCTTTTACCTACCATTTTTACTAAGGTCAAGTTCTTCAAGGTTAACAAGACTGGCAATGGCAGGAGGTATCTTTGTAATCTCATTATCACTGATGCTTAACTTTCTAATCCCATGACAATAAAATAGTTCCTGTAAATATTCAGATTTAAATTCAATTTAAGCAGATTCTTCCATTTTAAATATATAAAAGTCTACAATAAATAATCCTTAAATTTGCTGCATTTCAAAACATTTCATTTCTTTTTATGAAAGGGAAATTTTCTGAGATTCAAAGTCGATAGAACTTGCTCCAATTGTGAAAATTTCAAAACAAGGTTTCTATAAACTAAAAACCCAACTTATGTAACTTGAAAATCAATAGGATATCATATCTTTATTCAAAAAATTCAATTGGTGACACAGATTAATATCACTGTAATAAAATTAAGTCCTTAGAAAATCAATGAAAAAAGGTGATTGCAGCGTACAAATTGTAAAAACTCTGATATTCTACTTCATTCATGACATTGTACCTGTATGAAATTCTTTTAAAATATATATTATTATTTCAGGGTTCAAAATCGATTCTAGACATGCTAGAGGTAAAAGGTCAAGGACTTTTTTAATTTATAAATCAAAAGACCTCTTTTACAGGTGTGTTAAAAAAATACTCTCATATGTGAAACTTGTGGAAGGTCAGGGACATTTGGATTCCACATATAAAAGGTTCATCTATAAAATTAGAAGGTCAAGGACTGCAGAACTCAAGTTATCTGAACCCCACAAAAGCATACATTCCCCAAAATTTCAACAGTATCCACTGTGAAAAATCACCAACAAGAGTCATTTTCATCTGAGTGTCCTGCACAAAACCTAACATGTTATGTGTTTGTTTCCACTAATTTTTATATTCATGACATGATGTAAACAAACGTGTTCTATTGATTATCAATACACATTGAATCAGTAATTCAAAGGCAGTCAGACTTACCCTTGGAAGATCTCGTATCTGATTGGAATCTAAATATAGATCTTCTAAGGTTCGCTCAACATTAAAAACTTCTGCAGGGACATCAGTTAAACTAAAGTGACGATAATCTAATTCTCTGATATCTTCCTCAATTTGAGGCTTTAGGCATGGACACTTTTTTACGAAACCTGCCATTTTCCTTCCTGAAAAAATAAATTTCAAACTTATATATAAACTGATGTATATAACAAATAACTTGCTGAAATTGTCCTCTTAATCTTAAATATTAATTTTGACATAATTCTATCAATATACATTATATATTTAAGGAATGACTGATAATTTTTTATGTCTATGAAGAAATAACATGACAAATGTGGTGTACACTACTGAATAACCCCCATAGTCTGTTATATAATAAGTGCCCCACCTTTTTAAGTTGATATGGAATATATAGAAAAACATTATAGTCATTCCTTATAACTTTATTCTGAACTCCATATTTAAGGAGTAAATCATGAAAAAAAAACATTGATGATGTCACAGCCACATGACAAAATTCTGTCTATGAGCTGATAGACAAAACTGAAGCTTCCCATATGTATTCAAAAATAAATTATTTATACTATAAAGATCAAAATTGTCATTAATTTAGCATCTTTAAATTTAAGTTAGACAAAAACTACATTTTCAATCACAGTCAATGTACACTTTTTTTAACCTTATAGATAATCAATTGATGGGAAAATTTTCTTATTTCATAGTCCATGAAAATATCGTATATATCCTATTTAACATGCATTACTTGTATCAAATCACATGACATTTTCTTCTTCAATAGTTAATACCCTTGTTACACGCATGATGTTTTTCAATACAGTCCAATAACTAGCCAAACATTACTCTGTGTAAATTTATGTTCTCATGAAAATAATCTTTAATCCTCCGTGATCCTCCCATGGTCTGCATGCATGGTATTCAATCATTCTAATAATAAGTATGAAATTGACCGCAAAAATTTATGAGTTTAAATCCAAGTTAATTAAAGTTAAAGATCTTTGAAACTTTTAATTAATGTTACGGATTAAAATATCAAACCAAAATCTACTTTCAGATACTAATCCACCATTAGGATAAGGACAAATTCAGATCGAATAGCCTTGAGAAAACTAAACCAAACCCTAAAACATGTCTTGAAATGTAGATAAAAATTAGTCCTTTTGACTAAATCATATATAAATAGTAGTTCACGCCTAAATCGTGAAAGTTATCAGGTATGATAAAACAGAAATATTTTAAATCATTATATGAAGATCATGAAATTTTAACATAATTTTGAAAATACAATTTTGAATCTAAACAACCTCAGACAGTCACCAGCATTATACTTTGACCAAAAAATGTATGTTCATGTACCATTTCATATATTGAAACTATCATAACTGTACTGGATAGAGAAATACCATTCATATCAAACAAATTATACTGAAGTTTTTTTTTTCAAATCAATTAATAAATTGTAAATATATCTATCAACATTATAAAAGTGAATGTCATGCAGTGAAAGATGATATATTTCCCAAAATAACAAAATTTGATCTTATAATTATAGTGTATTAAACATATCATTCTATATTATACAATTGTGACATATGTATAATCCCAGATATTCACATGCATTTGAGGCATCTTTATAATCCTAGATCTGCAATACATTTATGGCATATTATGTAACCCAAGATATTCACATATAGTTGTGGCATTATAAATAATTCAATCCCTGATATTTACATACATGATGACCTTCTGCTGTCGTCTGCTCTATGGTCGGGTTGTTGTCTCTTTGACACATTCCCCATTTCCATTTTCAATTTTATGACATAAATTTGTGGCATTTATAATCACATATATTAGTGGCTTCAGTATTTCCAGATGTTCACAACATATAGTCTTGACATGAGGATATCTTTTTTGTATTAATTATGAATTATATTCTGACTTAAAATACTAAATGTTTCAAGACTAACATTTATAAATGATATGTCAATATATGTATCACTGAGCATGAATTGAAAAGTCAATTCCAGAGTGACTAACATTGCTTCAGCGCTAGCAGATCTAAAAACAACCAACACACTTGACAACACATCGATGATGTGATATCACTGTAAAACAAGTGGTAATTACTGGCGATTAGAAGCTAACCCTGTCATTATCAATTAAAGCCAAATAAAAATATATGTGTGGTTCCTACCTTCCCTACTTTTCGTCTTGAAATTAGCCTACCCTATTGATTTTATTGTCATTTTTCATTAAGCACTGTGCTCCCATAGACTCAATGTAAAAAAAAATTTGTAAGGGTTCCGCGGAACCCAGTGTCTCGCCTATTTTTGCTGTAAATCACAGGCTCAACAACAATGAGGAAAAAAATCAATAAAAATATTCCTCTTGTTACTATTTTATGATTGTAAGAAAATCTAAGTCCATTTGAAAGTAAATTACAGAAAAAAACAGAGTAATCTTTTTACAAACTTTACTTCTGGATACAATCTTATGATCATAAATAAGGTTATTTCCAAGTTTGGTACAAACCCAGGATAGTTTAAGAAAGTTATTTAAATTTTAAAAACTTTAACCACAGAGTGAATGTAATGGTTCCCTGCAGAAAAAACTAAGTCCATTTATAAGTAAAATACGGAAAAAATTGAATTTTATTTTTACAAAATTTTCTTCTGGATACTATCTTATGATCATAAACAAGCTTCTGTCCAAGTTTGGTACAAACCCAGGATAGTTAAAGAAAGTTATTAAAATTCTAAAAACTTTAACCACAGAGTGAATGTAATGTTTCCCCGCAGAAAAAACTAAGTCCATTTATAAGTATAAAATACGGAAAAAATGGAATTTTATTTTTACAAAATTTACTTCTGGATATTATCTTATGATCATAAACAAGCTTCTGTCCAAGTTTGGTACAAACCCAGGATAGTTTGAGAAAGTTATTAAAATTCTAAAAACTTTAACCACAGAGTGAATGTTTTGTTTCCCCGCAGAAAAAACTAAGTCCATTTATAGTAAAATACGGAAAAAATGGAATTTTATTTTTACAAAATTTACTTCTGGATACTATCTTATGATCATAAACAAGCTTCTGTCAAAGTTTGGTAGAAATCCAGTATAGTTTAAGAAAGTTATTAAAATTTCAAAAACTTTAACCACAGAGTGAATATTTGTTGACGCCGCCGACGACGCCGACGACGACGGAATGTAGGATCGCTTAGTCTCGCTTTTTCGACTAAAGTCGAAGGCTCGACAAAAAACCATAAAATAAAAAAAATCCCTACCTACCTACCCTAACTTTTTTTCAGATGTAACTGGAACCACACAACCATGGTATGATTGCCCATGAAACAACTATCCGTAATCAATTATAGGCAACTATACAGTGCCTTCAACATTGAGAAAAACCCATAACATTTAATCAGCTATCATACACTGTACATGTATTCAATCTATGGAAAATACAGATAGATATTTCAGACTGGCACACCCATAACCTCCATCAATGAGAAACATACATGTACTTTTTAAAATCAACTAAAACTTCACGGTTGTCCCTTTTAGCTATGTATACTAAGTAAATATATATTTACATGTACTTTTAAAATGGCTCTGGGTATGCAAATCTAGAGATCTAGGTATCTGTCTGTCTAAAACACGAGACACTTAAGTGTCTGATTGTGATGAGTACCACTCATTGACTTAAAAACAGCACAAGACAGACAACAGACAAGTACATCTGCACTTTAAAATTTATCAAATCATTATTTCACTAAATTATTCTCTAACAGTTTTCAAATTCATAAAAAAACAAGACATCAAAATTAAAAAGTTTTTAATCTCCTTCTTTAAAATCAATTTTTGACTGAAATCCAATTACTTTATATTGGATTAGTTTATAATCCCATTAAAATCCCTATATACATAACTTCTTTTTCGACAGGTGTATATAAAAGCAAAATATATATGTAGGATGGAAAATCAAAATTCACTTCAATTAGACATAAAGTTGTTAAAGATTGTCACACGCAAAACTTCAAGTTGAAATCAAGAGTTAATACGCTGACCTGAATTTATTGTTCCCGTAACTCAAATAATTGATCGAAAATGATAGCCGAACAAAGCCGTAGGTCTGTCCCCCATCCTTGAGTAGTCTTATCGTCATATTTTCTTATATTAGAACTTAATGAACTTGAACAAAAATTTAATTATGGAATCATTAGTTTATTGACAGTTAAAGTCTTTCTTGTAATGTCAACATATGACAGAGTTCTTTGTTCCATTACGATTGGTGGCATCTATTGAAATGTTTTAAGTCTACTTATTCATGTGTGAGAAGTCTGAATACCCAAACATTCTCTACCGCCATTAATCAGAGGTCATAATCATCAATTAAAAACATAGCATGATAATGAAACTCAAAAGTATGCTCTTGTTCTCAAGACGTAGCCAAATTATGGGTATTACAATTAAGTGTCTCTTAAATCAGCTCTTGTGCGGCACTCAAGTAAAGTTTATAAGTTTTTCACAAATACATGATCCAGTACCTTAAAATGTTTGCACTAATGTAAATGAGTAGAGTTAAATATAAAGCCAAACGAATTCATACTTGGTCTAAATAAAACGATACTTAAATCGTTATTCAATAAATTTGTTCTACAATGTGACTGATTCTAAAAGTTTTTTATGAACAGATTTTGTATTCTGAATGATCCTTTATTGGGAGTTAAATGTTCTAGATCTGCAACTTTTTATTTTCGTATTTATCTATTTCACTGAACTAAAGTGCAATCTACAACTATTCTTGAACTAAAAAATTCTTTCAGTAAATCAGATTTCTTAAAATCTTATTCAAGAAATTTTTTGTAGCAGGTCATCAAGATAAAATATTTGAAACAATACATTTTGCAATATTAAATTCTCTAAATATTTGTTACTATTGTACTATTTGGCATGACTAGAAGCCATGGATGAGGAAATACCATAAATTGGAATTGTCCGGCTTGTCCTGAAATCTCCTAAAAAAGTCACATAGTGAGTTTGTAATAGCACAACCAGTAGGGACAAGTTCAAAAATGTTCTGAGGAATAGGTTTTTGTATAGTACATTTCCTTGTGAAGAATTTTGATATCTCTACATAACCCTTCAAGAATATGTTTTTTATTCATTTGTTACAAATGATAAATATGCCTTAAACGTCTTCTTATTTGTCAGCAGACATTAAACAAACAATTAAAAATCCTTCTCTTCTAAAATTGGCAATTTGGATATTTCTGAAAGCTCTTTTCATAATATCAGCTTATTTACATTTGAAAATACTTAACCTTAAATGTCCACTTACAAAACTTTACAAAGACTTATAAACTGTTCACATCATAACAAGTAAAATTGAGAATGGAAATGGGGAATGTGCCAAAGAGACAACAACCCGACCATAGAAAAAAACAACAGCAGAAGGTCACCAACAGGTCTTCAATGTAGCGAGAAATTCCCGCACCCGGAGGCGTCCTTTAGCTGGCCCCTAAACAAATATATATACTAGTTCAGGGATAATGAACGCCATACTAATTTCCAAATTGTACACAAGAAACTAAAATTAAAATAATACAAGACTAACAAAGGCCAGAGGCTCCTGACTTGGGACAGGCGCAAAAATGCGGCGGGGTTAAACATGTTTGTGAGATCTCAACCCTCCCCCTATACCTCTAGCCAATGTAGAAAAGGTATACATTGTAGTCCTGATATCAGCATATTTAATTCAATACAGAAGCAGGCACATGTCCAACATTGTCCAATATTTTATATATACCAACACAGTGTGGAATGACAAATTAATTCCAACATCAAATTTATTACTGAGATAAAATCTGTGGTTATTGAAACCCTTCAATGCTATATAAGTTCTAATCATTCAGAATTTACAGATAAAATCCTGGGCCATCCAATAATACAAGTCCTATAATATTTTTATATTGGCTAGATCTATCGGTATTTAGCAATGTTTAGTATAAATATTAAGATTATTACACTTAGAAGAAATCATTAGGACCTGTGACTTAATTATAAGTAGCAATTTTCAAAAATAAGATGTGGTATGAATGCCAATGAGACAACTTGTTAAAAAGAGATGATTGTGTAGAAGGTAACACAGCAAACATAGGTCACTGAATGACTTTCAGCAATAAGATAAACTTTTACCTTTATAGCTTAAGGCTTATAGAAAGCACAAAAGGCCCTGAAATGACAAATAGCAATCATTTCAAACAAGAAAACTAACAGCCGAATTCATGTTCAATCAATAAACAAAACCTATTTATGATATATACAACAACTTAGTCAATTACTTAGTTTAACTTATATCTTAACACACAATTGAGGCAATTGTCCATGTAATTGAATTATTCTAGAACTGTTAATCAAATTGAATCACCTGAGCCTAAAACAACCTGTTTCACTTGACACAAGTATCAAACTTAATACTGCATCACAATGTGATAAATTGTAATCAATAACAGCTGATTAATGATTACAATTACAATTACCCCAAGTCTGCATCACATTAATATTGTGATGGATTTATTATTGATTGCATAACATTAAGGAGAAGTATATATATATTATTTCAGACAATAAATTTCAGCCATATGAGGTCAATAATTAGTTCAGTATGAACATTAGGATATTGCATAGACAACCACTGAGATTCCAGTTGGTTACTTTTAAACCAGATAGAGTATTTCAAGTTTTAAAGCTTAATGTCAAAAGTCTCTGTAGAATATACATGAAAGACCTGATTTAACATTGAGTTGACAACTTGACATCTGAAATCAATTTCACATAATTGAAGAATGCAACACTTGCATTCATTCATCTCATTTTCATCATCAAAACATGGTTGCCCACAGTATGAAGGCTCTTAAAAGTCTTTTATGTTTGTACTTAAAAGTTTAGAACTGAAAATCAATGCAACAATATGCAAAAGCTATGCAAGATTTTCTGCCACAACTTTTAACTTAAGTAAAACTGCAGGATGGAGAGTTGTCTTATTTGCACTCATACCACATCTTTTTACATAGATCTATGAGATCAGGGGTAGACAAAAATATAATCCTAGATGCCATATAGCATGTATAGTGATGGCTGCTTATTCATTCTTAGGTATAAAATGATTTTCATATTTTTGTAAACTCTCAACCCAATTTAAGCAACACAACCCTTATTGTGGCTATACTCTAGAGTTAAACCCACAAGCATTTCCAAGTTTTATATGAAATGTGACCTTGTAACTGTAAATTCAGTCAATATAAAAAAACAGAAAAATAGGAGACAATTTCACAGAAAATTAGAAAAAAGTTATCATCTAAAAGATTCACTTTTGTGACAGTTTGTCAATTGAAGGCTCCACAGTCCATTAATTATGCATAAAAAAGGAAAAAAATTTAACATGCTTTTTGTCAAGTTTAAATAAATAAACATCCAGATGGCATTGTTTACAATCATCTTTTTGTTTAACATTTTAAATTTTCTACTTTTTCAATCAATGTCAAATGATCCAAATCAGACTTATAATCTGACTTTACATATTTTATTATATTGATTACGGAGATTTTCCTCTTAAATCATCTTATGTTTTCAGTGTATTTCCAGTTGCCAAGACCTCACAAAGACAAGCGAACAAAAAAAATTGAAGGATGTTAAAAGAGCCTTTACATTTAGTTTGTGTAAATAACCCATATACATCTGTATATTACAACATAATTTAGTCACACAAACTTGCTCATCCAAATTACCTCAGACAGTAACCTGACACCATACAAAAATCACATTCATAATGCCCAATTTGAGGCCTATAATTATTTTCCTTTCAATTCCTCCAATTTAAATGTTTTTGTAATGTTCCATCATAAATCAATTTGCAATGAAAAAGTACAAGGCTACTTTAAAAATCTAAGGAATTGCTGTACTTTTATGTTAGTTAAAATTGAGATAAAAATATGTCAAAGAAACCAGTATTTTTCCTTGAGGGTTTATGAATATTTTGCCCAAGCATTTTATGTACGTAGTTCCCAAAATTTGAAATTCCTGTATACATGACTACATGATGAAGATACATTTATAAGTTCCCATCCTTGGTGATTTTTGAATACTAGAAGTAAAATTAACCTATGCTGCAGAAATCTCAAACTTGATTTCAGGTCAAAGCTACTAATCTGTAAAACGATTGTAAGTTTATTAAATAATGAAGTTTAACATAGCAAACCCTGGACTTAATTCAATAAAGAATGTCCAACGATTTGAGATTTATCACATTTCAGACATATTAATTGAAAAGTTGAATATTAAAACATGATGAATATTTGTCATAATATATTTGCTTTCCTCACTCAATATGATAAGAAATAACACAACTGTCTATTGGTATCTGAGGACCACTAACCATGATAAAATATCCCTTGTCCGCCCTGGTCGTGTTGGGTAGCAAAACAATCTCACCAAACATTGTTATGGGACATTCAAAATTTACATAGATGTTTTATTAAATTTCATGTTTATTATTGAAGTCAATGATTTTTTCAAAATTTTCAATTGGTCATGTTGTCACATATATTCTGACAGTATAAAATTTAAACTCTTTGACAATTTTACAAAAAAAAAAGACAAAAACTTCTAAAAAAAGAGGTGTTTTATTTGAATTCTGTCCAAAAGCATGATCAATTGTCCCAATATTTTGGATCAAGAATTCTTTTTATCAAACCAAAACATTTTCAACAATTAAACTTACAAGTTTCACCTTAAGTGTTTACATAACATTTATAACTTCAAGATTAAATGTTTACAATTTAAAAAGGTTAATGTTATTTTCCTTATCTACTAATTTTATTTGACATATGGTGCCTTTTAATCATGTTAGTACTTGGAAATACATGTAGCTCCAATAACACTCCATTGAATACATTGTCTACATGTATAGGCTATTATTTAAGAGATCATTCATAATGTATTATAACCAAGATGACCATGGCTTGATTCAACCCCTTTAAACTAACTTAATTTATGGGTATCTCTGAAGACAATTACACATAGCTTCAATAGCACTTCATTTAATACATATGGTCTATAAGCTACATGTAGAAAAGAGATCATTCATAATGTACTATAACCAAGATGACCATGGCTTGATTCAACCACTTTAAACTGACTTAATTTATGGGTATCTCTGAAGACAATTACACATAGCTTCAATAGCACTTCATTTAATACATATGGTCTATAAGCTACATGTAGAAAAGAGATCATTCATAATGTACTATAACCAAAATGACCATGGCTTGATTCAACCCCTTTAAACTAACTTAATTTATGGGTATCTCTGAAGACAATTACACATAGCTTCAATAGCATTTAATTTAATACATATGGTCTATAAGCTACATGTAGAAAAGAGATCATTCATAATGTACTATAACCAAAATGACCATGGCTTGATTCAACCCCTTTAAACTGATTTAATTTACTGGTATCTCAGGGGACAATTAGACGTAGCTCCAATAACACTTCAGTTAATACATATTGTCTATAAGCTACATGTAGAAAAGAGATCATTCATAATGTACTATAACCAAAATGACCATGGCTTGATTCAACCCCTTTAAACTGATTTAATTTACTGGTATCTCAGGGGACAATTAGACGTAGCTCCAATAACACTTCAGTTAATACATATTGTCTATAAGCTACATGTAGAAAAGAGATCATTCATAATGTACTATAACCAAGATGACCATGGCTTGATTCAACCTCTTTAAACTGATTTAATTTACTGGTATCTCAGTAGACATTACATATTTAAACTGTTTACTTTACCAAAATTTGCATAAGAGCCTAGAGGCTAATTTTATAACACCTATACATGTACTAATATAACTGTATGGTCTTTGGTAAACAGTATATTGTTTACATGCACCCTAAAATAGGGTAATGATGGCTTGAAGTCGGGTATAATTCTTCAAAGTTCAGTTTCAGTTCATTTCAAAATGTCTTTATTCTTTCATGATATATGACATATTAATGGTGAGGAAAATAACACATTTATGTTACATGTATATGTGTATGTATAAAACACAATCACGACAATAAAATATCTATAAACTCTTAAAAAATGCAAAAAAAAAATCATGTTGACACATTCAAAACTATAATTTACACTTAATATAAAGTGATTGGAACTTAATGGCATCCAAGAAAAAAAACATAAGGAAAATGTTTAAACTTTCAATTCATAATGTAATTTGTTTAAAATTAATATCAATAAAATGTGCCTATTTCATGCAAAAATGTAATGTAGACATATATCCAAATGTTTGGTTTTTTTTTCAGTTTGAGAAGAAAAAAAAAGAGAACATTGTTTAACTTTTAAAGAATATTATGCTCATTTTGAAAACATTATTCAGTGGATCTTCATGCAAATGTAACCTACTTTTTTTTGTCAACAATTGCACACTTATCAACAATGTTATTCAGGTGTTATATGCAAAGGTAACTTTAGATCTTATATAACTATTAATACCTGCAACTGATCTTTTCCGTCCCATTTTAATATCCTTTCATATATAATGCACTAAAATCCATAATCCAAATGAAAGATTCATGTTACAATGTCTATAAAGACTTTTATTAAAAAACTTTCTCATATGAAATTCACCTTACGACTATGGACAAGTCAAGTCGTATCAACAGTTTTAAATTGAAGTATATAGATTTATTCACAAAATCTCATAAGAACCTGTTACACGCTGGGCTCTTAAATCCGACAAAACATGTATTATCTCTTAAAAGATTCATAGGCTAGCTGATATCTTAATCCTCTGTCCACGAACCAAGTTAAAGATCCAAAATTTATTGACCTAACAAGCCTGATCTCCTGCGCGCTTTTTACAAAACAAATTATTTAATCGTCGCTTTAATCTCCAAGTTTTTGTCCGTCCGGCATTATTGATGTTTATCAACGTAATATTTGAGCTATTACCAACAAAGACCGTCAATAAGAAATAACGGATGGGTTTATTGGGGCGGACTGTTTACACAAAATGGTTGAGTTGACAGGTACGACCTACCGTAAACATATATAGTATACCCCATTAAATTGAACTAAATTTGAAACCCATGAGTGAGCTTTGGTTTTTTAATAACAAAGCTTCAAACCCTTGATTGATGGTTTACAGTAGTTGAATTTAAAAGCATGTACTAATTCATTGTAAAGATATTAATTTCAACATTGGACAATTCAAAACTTTTTGGAGATTTAGAATTAAAGTATCAGTAACATTGTAAAAGTACTTCTTTTTTGCTTATTCATTTATCTTCTGATACAATTTCAGATTAACTTTCACCCTATGACTGTTTGTTTTTTTGCCTCATTTTCGAGGGCCCTCATGGGGTTTTTGATTATGTGATTACTTGGCCGTTTTTTTAATGATTATTTGATTATTAAGCCAAATATTTCATGATTATTTGATTACCTAGGACTGTATTTTTAGTTTATGATTATTTGATTACTAAAGATAAGCAAATATTTAATGATTATGTGATTATATTGGCAAAAAAATGGTGATTATGTGATTACTAGGACCCCCCATGAGGGGCCTCATTTTCTGGTTGTTAATCTTTTTCAACATTTTGATTGATACTCATAATAGAGCTTGAACTACAAATGTTACATGTACATGTATGCATAACAATTTGTTTAGACTTTTAAAAGAAAAAAATATCTTCAAGTTCAAATTTTTGGTTATTTCACTCATAGCTGAGTTTTCACTTCCGTAATTTATTCATTACAATGAATATATAAATTTAATATTTATTCAGGTTGAATGACCTATAAATTTTTTGGTAATGGTAATATATACTTTTAATATAAATTTCACTGTCAAGGAAACACACAATTTTACACAATTTTGGTCATTTTGAGATACAGCTCGTTTTCCAAACTATCGAAATGATTCACATGTGATTCATAGCATCAACAATCTTGAATCACTGTGCAGGTTTTTCATTTTATGTTTTACTTTTACTAAACTTATTCTAGAGAGGCAAAGGGAAGGACGGATTGAAAAGCAAAACTGGTGAAATACCACAACATTTTGTACTAGTACCAAGTCAGGCTTTCTGGACCTTGTGTTGGTTTTTAATGTGTCTTTGCTTGAATGCCATTTTTTTTGGCAGAGTAGAGTTTTGGTGGTACGATGGTGTGGTAAGTTGTATTGTCGGTTTGTCCAGGGTTTTTTTTATACATCATGTAATCTGATATTCTTTTTTATGTATAAATTATTCGCAGCCAAATATATGTACATGTATAATATCCACATTTCTTAATAGACATAGACATGTCGTAAATGTTTTAAATAATATTCTTCTGTTTCAAACACATAGTTAACATCATGAACATGGTTAACCAAAAATTCATCAATTAGTATCTTATCAAATTTTTAAAATGGAGGTTCAATAATTTTATCTTCTTCATATATCTACCACACATTTTCAGGTGACAGATTATTACTGGTATTTAGTGGTCCTGGTACAAGCGTGTTGTTTTAACAATGTCCACTGTGTTTTATTAATAGACCCCACATGGGGCGATGTCAATACTTGAACATGTCAAAATGTCAACATTTAAACACTTCCAAGAGATAAACCTCTTTTTCTTCGATCAATTGAAGAAATATTTACAATAACAGCGGGTCAAGTAGCTCTTAAAAACTGAATTCAGGACTTAAATGTGGATAAATAATATCGGACTTAAAGTTGAAATGGATTGTAATTTAGGCGCAGCTGGTCACTGACTGGACATGCTAGACAAACTGACCTGCGTTAATTACATGAATGAGCAACTGTCTCTTCTTATCATTATTCAAGACTGTGTAGATTGGTCATCTTGACGTCTTTTGATTATTTGTGTTCTTGGGTTGTTGTCTCAAATTAGCGGATCTTTGTTGGATATATGTACATTGTAGTCAGCTTATTAGCAATCATATCAAATCTCCTTGATTACATGTACATGTATATATCAGTTGACAACTTTGTACATATTCGTGTGTTCTAATTTCCCCGGGTTATATTCTTTAACTGGGTTACTGTTTACCCTTCTCCTAGCATGTCAGATCATGTCATGGTGAGTAGGAAATCAGAAAAAGAATGCAGATTATCTGGTTCTGCTTTTAAAGATCGGGAGATTTAGTTGAAAGCTTTAAATGTATGTTCCACTTGATTTTCAAAGATATAGTAAGAATTTAAACACACAGCCAAACCCCACTATTCTTGTTTTAATGGTTATAAGCATTGTGTATAAGTTTCATAACATTTGGTTATGGCAAACTTACTTTAGAGAACAGAAATACAAATTTTGGGATGCAATTCCTGACACTAACAGATGGATATACAAACAGACAAGGGTAGAACTAAATGCCCCCTTAAACAATCTAGGGTTGGGGCATAAAACAAATGTATTATACATGATATAATGAAGGAAAATATGCACATTTGAAAAAAAAAATTTAACACATGTAGACCTGTATTACATTAGCAAAATATTAGTCCTTGAATATGAAGATCAAACTAAAAACTACAATATGCACCCACACATGTCTATAATATGACATTAATACATGTACCTCTCTTTAGAATATTCTTACGTCAGAATAGGTGCAAAACAACTTTGTATTTAAATCATCATAAAAGTAGTGAAATACAAAATGTACACATCCAAAACACATAAAATGGGTTGGTAAAAGAATGTCATTCATTCACTATACTTAAACACAATCTGCAGGGGGCAAGATTAACAAATTATGTCCCTTCATGATTTAATTTAAAAAGAGTACTGCAAAATATACTGCAGTTATAAAATGACTGTCAAATTCAGGGCCAAAGAACTATATCAGTAAAGAGTGCTCAGAACATGACAAAAGTTCATTGTACAAGACTGTTTTTATTATACACACAAAAAACAAATATTTATTTAGAACTTACATTATAACACTGTTATAAAGATCTGTTCAAAAGCGCACAACAGAAACTTGTGTAAATAACAAATCTTTCAATATCTGATGTGGTCGTTCAAAAATGATTTATATCATGTGTTAAAAAACATTCTGGATCTTACAAATGAAATCAATTTTAGGATAAACACTCAGACTGTTCATTTTGTTAACGACAAAAGAACTAGAATAGTAGGTTAATTCGGTTTTTCAACAAAAAAGTACATATATTATGAGGAAATAGATTAACTTTGACTTGTATTTTTTTAAAAGATAACTGTTTCATTCAGTATGGCACAAATTAATATAAGGTTCCTATATTAACATGTACATGTATAACACAATTTAGATTACAATAGAAAGTCTATTCTAAAAAATACTTTTAAACAGTAACCAATATATTTGGTTTCTAATTTTAATAATGTTCATGATGTTATTTTCTCAATTCTACATACATGTACAAAAATCGAAAGATGTTTTTAATAGCAACAAGGACAAAAAAGACTTAACAAAAAGTAAATTAATTTGTTTATTGGGAGTTAGTTTTTTCATTCTACATGTACTAAGGCCAAATAAAAATATATGTGTGGTTCCAGTAACCCTACCGTCCCTACTTTTTCGGCTTAAAAATAGCCTACCCTAATGATTTTATTGTCATTTTTCATTAAGCACTGTTAAAGTCAGAATGTTGCTCCCATAGACTCAATGTAAAAAAAAAACCATAAAATAAAAAAAAATCCCTACCTACCTACCCTAACTTTTTTTCAGATGTAACTGGAACCACACATACTTTTTTATTTGGCCTAAATACACAAATACTGTTTTTTTTTAAAAAAGATAGAAAATACATTTATTAGACATGTTAGATACATTATATATCTTTTGGCTGAATCTATGTTGTAATATATTCCTTTATAATACTCAAGGTTCATAGTCATGACGGTACAAATGTACCTGATTGCAGTATTGTTCTGGAGCAGTTCAATAATTTTCCTTAACAAGCTAGGAGTTTGAGTCTAGAATATATCAATTACAAAATGTGCATGCATGTAGATGCCAATTAACCGAATAGAGAAATCTTTGCACATCTTTAATTAATTAACACTGTTTAATTAAAAAAATATGTTTGTGCATCATTTCCTGGACCAGAGATGGTCACCATAATCACATTCATTGCACAACTTTTTGCCAAGGACATTTAAATGCCTAAATCAATATCTAATTCCAATTTAAATTTTCAAATTATACTCTGTAAATAAAACATGACGGAATGAACACGACGAAAGAAAATTTGCTCCGACACAAAAGTAATATTAGTGTATTTAAATGTGGTTCTTGACATTATAGTTGTGCAAATCGATCAGAGATATGATCAGATGATTGACATTTATTCATTTTGATGGGAAAAAAACGCAAGACTAGGAATAATTCATCGAAAACAGGTTTGACCCCACCAAACAAAGCCGCGTCCAAAATGGCGACTCACAATCAAAACATTTCAGATGTTCTCACTCAAGCACACGAATCACTTCACGGATCATATATTGATCAACCAGAAAACACAAACAATATTCAAATGAGTTCTAAAGACCAAACATTTACATGTAGTCCAAATATTCCACTACAATGTCCGAGCCGGCCGATGTTACAGAGCACCCCCCTCCCGGGTATACCAAACGGTCCACCACAGCAAATATTGGTGCCAAACTTTTTACCTCCACCTCCACCTATACCATCAGACGTCCCAGCACATCTTTCACAACAAATGATATTCAATAATATCAATGACACTAACCAACGTATCCAACGACTTGAAATGACATTAAATCAAAGGTTAGCAAAGCTAGATATGTTAGATGTGTTAGATGCCAGGCTTGGAAATTTCGAAAGAAATATCTCTTCAATGAAAACAGAAATCGAAAACATTAAAACAGTTCAACAAAATCAATCCAAAATACTACAAAATGAAGAACAGCATCATCATAATGTTGAAGAAAGGGTCAGACAGTTAGAACAAAATAATATGGGTCTTGAAAGGGAAAACTACGAAATTTCGGAAAGACTTCTAGAACTCAAAACCCACTCAATGAAATACAATTTAATTTTTGCTGGCATTCCAAATGTTCATGGGTATGAAGAAAACACCGAAAATGTACTTCGTGATTTTCTTAATTACGAGCTGGGTATTGCTGATTCAAATAATGTCTCCTTTCAAAATGTACACAGACTCGGTGAACGACAGGATGGAAAACATAGAAGTATAATTGCGCGTTTCACATCCTATAATGACCACGAAAGAGTTAGAAAAGCTGCAGTCGATAAATTGAAAAATAAACATGAATTTTCAGTGTATCAACAGTACCCACGAGAAATTTACGAGAGACGTAAGCAACTCATACCGAAGCTTAAAGAATTTCAACGTCAGAAGAAGAAAGTCAAACTTGTTTATGATAAGCTATATGTCGACGGCCAGCTCTATAACGAATTTCATCCTCATCAAGAGAATTACACAATACCTGGACAACCGGTGCGCTCGAATAATGAAAGTTAGTACAACACATCAGACAAAAATAAAGGTCATTCTACTGACAATTGTAATCAACTCAAAGTTACCTTTCTAAATGTATGTGGAATTAAGTCGAAATTGTTGAACCCTGATTTTGAACTGCTTATCAAACAATATGATATCTCAATTTTTGTAGAGTCTAAAACTGATGAACTTGACCATTTGAATTTACCAGATGATTATACTTTTGTAGCCAAACACAGAAAAAAATGTAACAAAAAGTCTGGTGGTATAATAATTATTTATAAAAAAAGTTTGTCAACATTTTTGAAATTTTTAAAATCAGAGTCAGAATTTGTTTTATGGGTTGAAATTTTTAAAGACCCTACACAACTTCATAATTTGAACTCTTCTGTTTTACTTGGTTGTTTATATATTCCACCTGAATTTTCTAAATATTCATCAGATGAAGCCTTCACCGAAGTGGAAGAAGAACTGTTAAAATTTTCAAAAAATACTGAAAAAGTTGCTTTGGTCGGCGATTTTAATTCAAGAACCAGAAAATTAAGTGACATTGTTGAAATAGATGAACACTTATTTGAGATTTTAGACATTGATAATGAAGTGACAAACGATCAAAATTTTATGTTATATAATCTTATGACAGAAAAAGGTATTCCTACTGAAAGATTTAGTTTAGATAATACACGTGTCAATAAATATGGTAAAAAACTTGTGGAACTATGTAAACGATGTTCAATTTGTATTGCAAATGGTCGTATTGGTAAAGACAAATGTATTGGTAAAACTACTTGCAAAGATGCAAGCCTCGTTGATTATTTAATTGTATCTCCGCATTTATTTGATGAAATTGTAGATTTTGAAGTAATTGAATTCAATCCCATGTTCTCTGATGTGCATTGTCGATTACATTTCTCGATTGACAGTGCACCTACAGTGGCACTAAAGACAGAACAAAATAATAATAAAGGTAATACTTACATCAAATGGAACCCTCAAAAGGCACCCGAGTTTGAACAGATGCTCAGTGATGACACAGATCAAGTATTACAACAGGTGAACGGTGTGCTCGATCATGTAAATATCGACGATGTCACGCCTGAACAGATTAACGGTATATTGCATGATATTGGTAGCTCATTGATGAATACCGCATCTTCTGTCTTTGGTTCGAGAAAAGGAAAGCAAGAAAAACGAAGTGATTTTAAACCGTGGTTTAATACTGACTGTAAGATAAAACGTAATGAATTTCACAAAGCCAGGGATTCTTACTCAAAACGCATGACAACTGAAAATAAAGACTCCATGAATAAAATAGCAAAGGAGTACCGAAAGGTTCTGAACACAAATTTCAAAGATCACTCTGAGAAATGTTCCAATGAGCTTAGGTCTTTATCTAGATCGGACACTAAAGCATTCTGGAAAACATTACATAAATATTCTAGTAGGCGAAAAGAAAATCCTGATATAGATATTGAACTATTTTATGAATATTTCAAAAAATTAAACGCTGGTGACTTTGTCGGTGATGATGAAGAGGAGGACTTTAATATAAACGATGTTTGTAATAATCCAATTTGTGATGAGATCTTAAACGGAGTCATAACTGAACTAGAAGTTAGTGAAGCTATAAAAGGCTTAAAAAACAATAAAGCACCGGGCTTGGACAAAATTTTGAACGAATATTTGAAACATTCGCCTCCTAGTCTAGTATCTATCTATTGTAAATTGTTCAATATCATTTTGAATACAGGTATTATACCTGAAAATTGGACTTCTGGTATTATTAAACCAGTTTTCAAAAACAAGGGTTGCAAAATTGATCCTGATAACTATAGAGCAATTACTCTCATCAGTTGCCTTGGGAAACTTTTTACGTGCATTATAAATACTAGACTGAATATTTTTTCTAATGAACTGAATATTATATCTGAGAACCAGACTGGATTCCGTAAGGGATATTCTACACAAGATAATATTTTTGTATTACATGCACTTATTGAACTGTATTTTTCTTTTGGGAAGAAACTCTTTTGTACATTTGTGGATTTTAGAAAGGCATTCGATACTGTTTGGCGTACAGGGCTGTGGAAAAAATTACAAAAAAGTGAAATCAAAGGGAAATGTTTTAAAGTTGTGTATAATATGTACAGTGGCATTAAGTCTTGTGTTCAATTTAATGACTCTCAGTCAGAATTCTTTCCATGTCTAACAGGTGTTAGACAGGGGGAGAATTTATCGCCTTTTCTCTTCTCGATCTTTTTAAATGATCTTGAAGACTACTTTTGTCAGCTTGATGGACTGCCCTTAGAGTTAATTAAAGAGAAACTTGAAAGTGAATTACATATTTTTTATAAAATTTTCATTGTATTATATGCTGATGACACAGTTATCTTAGCAGAGAGTAAAGATAGTTTACAAAAAGCTCTTGATGTATTTCAGTCTTATTGTTCATTGTGGAAACTACAAGTAAATGTAAATAAAACCAAGGTTATCATCTTCTTTAAAAGAAAAGTAAACCACAATTTCAGTTTTACATTACAAGGTCAAATTCTTGATATTGTAGATACATATCCTTACCTAGGTGTTATATTTAAATATAATGGTACATTTATTGAGACAAAAAAAAAACTTGTAGAACAAGCAGAAAAGGCAATGTTTTGTGTTTATAAACTTATCAGAAATGAGTCTATACCTGTTGATATCCAATTAAAGCTTTTTGACTCGATGATAGAACCAATTTTATTGTATGGTTCAGAAATCTGGGGATACGAAAACCTCAAAACTATTGAGCAAATCCATTTGAAGTTTTGTAAAAGAGTACTCAAAGTAAGGAACACTACGCCAAATTTTATGGTTTTAGGTGAGCTTGGGAGATTTCCCCTCGAAATTAAAGTTAAACTTAGAATGGTATCTTTCTGGACAAGACTTGTACAAAATGATACTAAACTAAGTAGTATTTTATATCAACTGATGTTATCCTTACAAAGTAAAACTAAATATACTTTCAAATGGATTAAATATGTAGAAACTATTTTTGATGAAGTTGGGATGAGTTACATTTTTAAAAACCAGTATGCATTTTGTGATAAAATTGTTGTGAAGCAAATTTTATTGATCAGTTTATACAAAAGTGGTATAGTGATATACAAAACTCCTCCCGTGGCCTCTTTTATTCGATATTCAAAAAACAGTTTTGTTTGGAAAGTTACTTATTGAGACTTAGTGAGTTTAATCGAACGTGGTTAACCAAACTGCGTACATCTAATTTACATTTACCTATAGAAACTGGTCGTTGGTTCAATATCCCAAGGGAAGAAAGAACATGTAACTTATGTACAAATGGTATTGGAGATGAATTCCATATTATGTTTATATGTAAAAATGAAAATATTGTTTTATTAAGAAACAAGTACATACCTATGTACTACACTGCTCACCCGAGCATTATCAAGTTTGAAGGTTTACTCTCTTATTGTAATACTGAACTATACAAAAAGCTATCATTGTTCATCAGAAAAGTTAATGTATTTCTTTGATTTATGTCATATCGATCCATATATATATATTGTATATCCTTTTCTCTAAAATCATTCACACTGTTTGGTTCTAATGAGCTGTATATATTGATTTAAATATGTTTAATCGTTCTTCTGTCATGTTGTTTGCATATATTGTATTATATATTTGACCTCATGTTACACGTTTATATGTGTCTGAGTGTTTTCTAATAAATCGTAAATCGTAAATCGTAAATGCCTTCATTAATTTTCTTTAGGTGTTTAACTTTTAAAAATATTTATGATGTTGTGAAAACTACATGGAGTTATAGTAGTAAATGGAAAATTCAATAGTAATTATTTCCTTTTTATAAAATAATTTTCATCTTTAGACACACAACTTTGTTTTATTGCTTTTTATATGAAATGTATGACATTGTCAGAATTGAGGAAAATCAATTTCCCTTGAAAAGACTCATTGATAACAAAATCATAAATTTCGTCACAAACTTCTATATCTTTGCATGGTTCTGCATTTTATATTACGATTTAATATCTGCCAGGATTAAAATATTCAGGTAAAATCCATTACAACTTAGATAAAAGATATAATACATCATGCATGTGTCATGTAGGGAGACACTAGCTCAATAAATTGGTATCAAACATTTACACACATCAGCTCATAGAAAAGAAAACAGTATTCATAAATTTTATTTGATAAATTTTATAATCATGTGTGTCAAAGGCTTTTGAAGAGGCTCACAAAAGAACCTGACTTAAAACTTGGAAAACAGCAACTAAATTGATACACACAATGTACTTAAGGTACTTAAACTCTAATCCCTGACTATGTATTTTTTAAAAGGTTACTGTAAGACAAATACTCATCATTTCTTTACATGTAAATGACACTAAATTATTTGTATATATCTTTAATAAATGTACACTATATACATGTAAAATGTAGTCTTTCAATTCATGTGCCAAACTTGGAAAAGAAATGGTTCATGCTGGCCAAAATTTACTGATCAGGTTATGTGTTTTTAACACTTCATTTTTTTTTTTTATTATTGGCAAACAAGAAAAATACAAAATTAGATTTTAAAAATCTTTTATATTTAAAATATTTTCTCCTGTAAAAACAACATAATTTCATAAATACACATTTCGACTATGATAAGCTATCAGAATTGATAATAATTTGACATTTTAAAAAATATCCATTTTTAACGTTAAATTCAATGTTCAAAGACTAAATGTCTAAAATTACGGATTACGTGAACATTGCATTTACCGCTTATTGCATATTTACCGTTGTAACACGGCTACAGGTAATGAACAGGTAAAAAATACTGTGACCAAGTGATGATTGTACTTACCTCAGTATCATTTCGTTTAAACTCCAAAAAGAAAATGTTTGTTGTTAAAATCCTATATATTTAACACTAAATTAGTTTTCAGTTACTTTGTTTTTGTCTGCATTGTAAACCATGTGTATCGCCATTTTAGCATATCACGTGATTACGCTAACTGATAACGAGGCCAGTATCAAAGGAAACTTCTTACCGTAAATGTTGGAATACACATTCGTCAAAATTCGACTGGTTATTATTTGAGATTTTTTCTCTTAGTTTCAAAAACTGCAACCGGGCAGCTTAGAATCTAGTCTCAGTTTACAAATGACGAATTTTTCTATAATGTTTAAAGAAATTTATATGTCCTATATTATTTTCTTAGTGGGGGAGGGCTGGAAAAAGTAGATCTAACTGTCATATATGGGCGTTTTTCAATAAAAACGTATTTTCTTGTCCTAGCCACTTTAAAAAAAAATGTGTTTGGTCTTTGCAAGTATTTTTTTTTTTTTTGCAGTCAGTACATTGAATTAGATTTAACATTTTTAAGCAAAGAAACAGTAAATTTTTTAAAGGGATTGCTAAGTTTACATGATTGATTCCTGAATGGTCCAAAATGTCCCTAGACCGCCTGTTCAACATTCATACTCTAAAATATCGTAAAAAAATGTAGAAATAAATGTTATTTTTACTTAATATAAGTTCTTTAATAATTCAAAAGTACGTTTAGAGCCAACATATTATAATAAACAGCTTTTAACATAGGATTTTTAATTTCAGAAGGTGTGTCCCTAACAAAATGTCCACTACGAAACGAAGTCATTAAAATTTGCTAATAAACCGTTTTATAAAATCAATGTAATTTTTGTTTGCAAGAGATATAAACATTAGGGTCTTACAAAAGAAGTCATGCTTTTATAACGGCGATTAAATTGTTGGTAAAAAAAATTGAGCACATCAAATGGACCAGAGTGATACCGTATTTTTGTAAATGTCCACTACGAAACGGGTCAAATCTCCATCAGTATCTGGTTTTAAAATTATGAAAAAAATATCAGTGTGCTTTGATGAATACAATCAGTCTTGTTACTTTTGCAATAAAGGGATTGTGGGAAAAAAATAAAACATGTGAATATGTCCCCTACGAAACGGTCACCTACGAAACAAGTATGGGAGACAAACGTTTCGTAGGGGACACTACCACTACCATGCAGTCTTTTTATACTCTTTTTTTCAATTATATTCGTGCAAAGCAAATACCAAGGGTTAGTTTCATGTAATTTTTATTATGTTTTTATTAACATAGAATAGGGTTGATGTCAACTACGAAACTTTTTGTCCACTACGAAACGGATTTGTCACTTACGAAACGCATCAAAATGTCCACTACGTAACACGAGTTGTACCTTCATATGTGAAGTACTGTCTAATCTTTATCGATAAAAAATGGTTCTCCAATTCAGAAAAAAAATAGATTTTCCTAGTATATAAAGTAAACAAACTTGAATGTCTATAGGAAACATTTAAAATTGCAAACATATGTGTGTTTAGAAGCAGTTACGTAGGGGACAATAGTACTGTTATACCACTGTCCCAGGTTAGGCGGAGGGTTGGGATCCCGCTAACATGTTTAACCCCGCCACATTATTTATGTATGTGTCTGTCCCAAGTCAGGAGCCTGTAATTCAGTGGTTGTCGTTTGTTTAAGTGTTACATATTTGTTTTTCGTTCAATTTTTTTTTTTTTTTTTTTACTTAAATAAGGCCGTTAGTTTTCCCGTTTGAATTGTTTTACATTGTCTTATCGGGCCTTTTATAACTGAATATGCGGTATGGGCTTTGTTCAGTGTTGAAGGCCGTACGGTGACCTATAGTTGTTAATGTCTGTGTCATTTTGGTCTTTTGTGGATAGTTGTCTCATTGGCAATCATACCACATCTTCTTTTTTATATTATCAAATATAATATATCCAACATAATCTATCGGACATTTTTTTTATCGTTGTAATTAACTAGGTCTCTCCTAACATTTACGATACATTGAAATAGAAAATATCTTAAGCTTAAAAAATTATAAATAAAAAGTCAAACATTTAAAAGTATACATGTTAATTGAGAAATAATAGTTAATCCGTTATAAAGGGGATATTATTATGGAGTTAAGCCGTTAAATAAACTTGTGACTGTAAAGATAACAGATAAAAATATGTTTTAAGATCCGGTATGGAACGCCATCATTGCCTTTTAATAAGAAAATACTATTACATGATGCAAATGTTGCTTACATGATGTGAATTCTTCTTTAGATGATGTGAATTTTTCTTTACATGATGTGAATTCTTCCGCATTACATGATGTGAATTCTTCTTTACATGATGTGAATTTCTTCATTACATGATGTGAATTCTTCTTTACATGATGTGAATTCTTCTTTACATGATGTGAAAACTTCATTACATAATGTGAAAACTTCATTACATGATGTGAAAGTTTCATTACATGAGGCGAAACTTTCTTTACGTTTTGTTAAAAAATCATTGTGTCGTTATTCTATCACATTGGCCCAAAAGATAAACATCATAATGTCAAATTGGTATTACGAGGTAAGAAACACATCAGTGGCGTAGCTAGAATATTTTTAAGTGTACGCCCCAACCACGGCGAGGGGTTTGAGAGCCCAATCGGACCCAGGTTATAACACCTTCTAGCAGTTGGTTTCGAAACGGGAGCATTTCTTTTATAAAAAAAACTAATCTATAGCAAGTTGAACATACCTTATAGACTACTTTTATATATATATTTTTTATGTTTAATGTATTCAATGTGTTGATTTGAAATGTAATGGTAATTGGTGTTAAGAGTGAATATCCAAACCAGTTACTTTAAAATATGTTCAAAGGAACCTTGGGATTACTTTGCAAAGATGTTTAGATGCATTATGAAAATTCGTAAAGGGTTTCGTGAAACCGTGGTTCTCCGACTAGATTGCCGCTTCTGGCGAAAATTGAATCTTTCTATCAGTCTATAATAGGGTTTTAAATAATCAAACATTTTCTTTAGATTTTTTTTTTCTTGATCTGGTTTATTAACTTCTACCCTAGTCTCATGACAATATCTGAAGGTTTTCAAAACCATGTAAAAAACAATTATCACAGAGCGTCTGTTAAGGGCTAAAAGATAAGTCCGTATGTCAATCGAAAAATAAAAAAAATATATACTTTCAAAATTTTGCTTTAGACATTAATCACAAAAAAACTTCTGCAAAAGTTTCATTAAATTCAATGAAAGGTAAAAAGTAATTGAAGTGTAACAAACTTCAACAACAGACTGTATATGCAAACAGAAATTCCTTTTATCAGTAGAATACGGGAAAATTAACAATATATATTCATTATTTATATGGTCTGGATACTCTTTTGAGAATAAAAAGCTTCTGTCCAATTTTCGTAAAATTTCACTAAGCTTTGACAAAATCATTGATATTAAAAAAACAAACTTTTTCAACATATTGAACCTAAATGTTGTCACCTCCAATGAAATCTAGGTTCTCTTATATTTCTTGTTTTCGCGACATAAATGTAGGCTCAACTGAAATTCAAAGCATATATCGAATCTCAGCTGATTGTGAAATGCTGTAAACGAAAGGAAGGTAAAAAGAATTCCCAGAAGATTCAGACTTCGACTGACAGAAAAATGAACAAATATATGATATATCATACCATTTGATAGAAAGAAAACATCATGTCACTTTTATTCGCAATTACAAGCAATTGACGAAAGATTTACAAAATAAAAGGCAACAGTAGTATACCGCTGTTCAAAACTCATAAATACATGGACAAAAAACAAAATCGGGGTCACAAACTAAAACTGAGGGAAACGCATTAAATATAAGAGGAGAACAACGACACAACATTAAAATGTAACACACACAGAAACGGACTAAGCATTAGACAAAATCTATGAGAATAACAAATATAACATCAAAACCAAATACATGAATTTGGGATAGATAAGTACCGTGACACGTCTTAAAGTAATGTGAATTCACACTCAAAAATAAGAGAAAACGAACGACACAACGGAAACACAACGTTAAAATGTAACACACTCAGAAACGAACTTTAATATAACAATGGCCATATTCCTGACTTGGTACAGGACATTTTTAAAGGAAAAAATGGTGGGTTGCACCTGGTTTTGTGGCATGCCAAACCTCCGTCTTTTATGGCCATGTGAAATATATAACATTAAAATGACAACACAACATTACAGAACTACAATATAAATAATTAGAACACAATTGACAAAGAAACACACGAATAATAACTAACAAAAGGCAACAAGTTTAAAAATTTAATACGCCAGAAGTGCATTTTGTCCACACAAGACTTACTAGTGACGCCCAGATACAAAAGTTTGAAAGCGGAAACAAGTACAAAGTTGAACAGCATCGAGGACCAAAAGTTCAAAAAAAACTTGTGCAAAAAACGGCCAGGGTTTTCTGTCAGGTACCAGAACATCCCTATTATTTAGAATAATTTATACTTTAATAGACTGGTGTGCTTTAAACCAGATCTTTTCAATTTATTGAGATTAAAATATTTTTTTACCAAGATTCAAGTGTACGCCCGGGCGTTTTGACGTAAACGTAGCTACGCGCATGCACATATGACGTTATGTGAAGACTTCATTATGTCAAAACATCGTTACAAGAAAACGGGACCCCTCGGACGTTATTACGCATGGCGTTTATAAAAAGTAAAGGCATAACGGCCTAGCCAAGATCAGATGTGCATTTCATATTGGGTCTATGTTATAGGCTTGTAAAGACAAGAAGATAAACTTTACATAAGTAATACATCTTTGAACTGAAGATGAGAATGTAGGGCTTCACAATGAATATCAAATACATGTATAGGTGTTACCGTTTTGAAAAAAAAACACTAAAATACACGCTGAAAATGGGCAAAATTTCACGTTATGTTGTTTCATTTAAAATTTCGCTGTTTTTATCAATTGATAGTTAATAAGTGAACTTAATTTTGTACTTTTGTTTTTAGCTTGCTCAGTGTAGTGATAAAAGAGAGAAAAATAAATCAAATTTATACTATTATGTGTTTTGTTTTCTCTTCTAGTAGATACATTATCAAAAACTACCTCATTTATCAAAATTGAAGTACCCTAGCTGGAGATATATGCCATCAAAGTTGGATATACAAATAAAGTGAAAAAAATGTCTTGTCCGTAGACATGCATTCCCTAGTAAACTGGAAGCATAATTACATTACATTAATGTTGCATTGCTAAGTTCCTGTTCTTTTGTAGATATGAAAACACTACTAACATTTTTTTCTACCATCTATTAATAGAGGAAAAAATTCTAAAATATGTCAGAATGTCTTGTCCGTAGACACATGTCTTGACCGTAGACATGTCTTTTTATCAACATTGCTTGGCTTTATGGGTCTTAATTAGTCCTATGTGTTGTTAAAACTTAGAAATATCTTATTTTTAATAAATAAATGGTAATTTAAGTGTTCTCAATTTTTGTAAAATTACTTTACAGGAGTGGATTTTAAAAAGTGTCAGATTATCAGTCATAAAAAGCATACCTTATTTTACTTCAATATTGTTTATTCCAGTTGCTGCATACCTTAAAAGATTAACTAAATCAAATGAAGAAAAAGTATTTCTCTCTCTAACTTTATCCTTTGCATTTCAGTATTAACAGCAGATGAGGAAGTGTCTACGGATAAGACACTTGTACATAACAAGTATTAAATTCAATTATTTGTCTGCTATGGAACTTAAATCTTATTTATAGGTGATGAAAGTTATCTATTCAAATTAAAACTCAGTATTTTCAACATAAATATAGTCACAATTAATTCTAACAGATTTTTTTTTAACTGGAATTGTCTTGTCCGTAGACATTACCACAATATATTTGTATCCAATTTCCTTGAGTTCAGCCTAATTTGATAGGTAAAATGTATGTTATTTTTTCAAGAGAACACATTCAACTATTGAGTTTTAATAATAGTTTGATTGTTTTAAACAGTCAGATATATGGATTTCAGTTAAAAGAATGTGTCTTCATTTTGGCTTAATCAATAAATTATTGAGATATGTAAAGAATTATGGGTACATTTTTATATTTTCCAAAATTAAAAAACACCGCTTAAAACTTAGTTAGTAACTTTTAATCTTAACTTAAACAATCATCTTTGAAAGCATTTAATTGAATATCAATAAAATGTCTTGTCCGTAGACATTATCAAAATGTATTTGTTTCCATTTTCCTCGAAGTTAAGCATCATTTGATAGATAAACCTGATAAAATGTATGTTTTTTTTCTTCAAGATAACACTTTCAGCTATATCAAAATTAGGTTTTAATAATGCATTTCATTAAATATGAATACAATGTCTTGTCCGTAGACAAAACATATAAATTGTATTGCTAAGTTTGATTGTTTATTGTAAGAATATGCATCAAGTTATTTTAATGTTCTATACACCAAAAGAAAGGGTACTTTTGGAAGTTTTGTTATTTATAGATAATTTTAGATACAGTTTTATCAGATAAGATTAATGATCAAAGAAAGCTACTGTTGTTTGAAATAACTGTGAGTCAAACATGTTCTTGTTATTTTTTTTCAATTAAAATGTTTGATATTCAATAGTTCTAAACATATTTTGTTGTCTTTGTCATTGACCAAAAATCTGTCACTGGTGACCATGTCTTGAAGGCAACCATTAAAGAAAATTATACAGTTTTTAAACACCATTTATTTAATAAAAATATTAAATATTTCTTTCAAAAACTGCATGTAATTATATAAATGCTTCCAGTGTTAGCCTAACGATGGCAATTTATCATAATTTAAACCATTTTTGAACCAAAATATCAAAAGAGTTTTTCCCTGAGGTGATACTCATTTTTGACTTCATGTGAAACACAAAATGCACATCTGATTGTGGCTAGGCCGACAAGGGCATCTGAAAGAAAAAGTAGGCATGGCGGATGTCGTTCAAATTTTGGAAAGAATAGGGAAGACCGCCTTGGTTGATTTGTTCAAACAACAGCGTACTGATTCGTTAGATACGTGCAAGCTGCTTTCAGATGACGATCTGAAAGAGCTTGGTATCTCAACAATTGGGGAGAGAACTGCATTTCGAGATGCTGTAAACAACTTTATTGATGAAACTCCACCTGCAGAGCCGATGGATATTGCTTCACGAAGGAGTATGGGTTAGTTATAAACAATTACACATTTAAATAATGATTGTATTCAGACCCTTAGCCAGTAATTTCCAAAAAGGGGGGGGGGGGGAGATCGAGAGGTTCCTTTGTCATAGTTCAAGCAGATACTCAACTTTAACAGTTACAATTCAAAAAGAACGTCGACTTTAACAGTGCTTATTGTCCTTATTTGTTTTCAAAGGAGGGGAGGTTTGGTTATACGAACCCCTCCAACCTGGCGTATTGCCCTGGCTACGTGTATGGAATTTCACACATTTTAAAACATATAACAGTCATTTTGTTTTTCATTTCTTAAATTTACTACTGGGCTGAAGTACGTTCACTATTCAATTTTCACTATTCACTGTTTATTATTCACTATACAATGTTCAAAATTCATGAAAAGTGAATATTGTTTTTTTCACTTTTCACAATTCAAGTTCACCAAATTGAATAACTTGGGTATCTATTTATTCCGCTTTGTGTATTAACTATCAAATTCTATCAGCATACAAATAGCGTATATAGATATAGGAAGATGAGGTATGAGTGCCAATGAAACAACTCTCCAACCAAATACATTCTATTTTACCTAAAATTGCATATATTTGAATAACTATCAACTGAGAGTCCAACACAGATCTACACAATACATATTATGCATATGGTGGTGGTGGTGGCTGACTTAAATTCCTTTAAATGGGTATACATGTACGATAAATGGGATGTGCCAAAAATATAGGTCATAATTTTGCTAGATTTAATATAGAAATCAAATGACCTTTCTTTTTTTTTTTATGAAATTCTATATTAATAAAATTAACGGTACCAATTTTTTTGCACCAGATGCGCATTTCGACAATACATGTCTCTTCAGTGATGCTCGTGGCCAAAATATTTGAAATCCAAAGCTTATATAAAAGATGAAGAGCTGTAATCCAAAAGGTCCAAAAAGTATAGCTAAATCCGTGAAAGGAATCAGAGCTTTGCATGAGGGAGATACATTCCTTAATTTATAATAATTTCTATCATTTTGTAACAGCAAATTTTTATAACACAAAAAATCCGTATTTTCATGCCAGTACCGAAGTACTGGCTACTGGGCTCGTGATACCCTCGGGGACTAAAAGTCCATCAGCAGAGGCATCGACCCAGTGGTAGTAATAAAATTAACGGTACTATTTTTTTTGCACCAGATGCGCATTTCGACAATACATGTCTCTTCAGTGATGCATTGTGGTTTGAGATAACTATATTGATTGAGGGTAATGGTATGTTCTACATACTTTTTTTTATAAATATGCTATTGGAAATTATATGGTAATACTGGTTATCCGTCGGACTTATCTACTATTAAAATAGGATAGTTTACCCAACTCTAACAATATATTTACACGGTCATTCACCCAGGTATACAACTCAAGTTATTAAACATTGGGCTGGGTACAAATTTTTATAATATAATTAAGAGTATGTATGCCCAGAGTAAATCGTGTATTCGATTAAAGAATAGAGTAACAGACCTTTTTCCAACTAAGGTGGGAGTGAAACAGGGAGATAATTTGAGTCCAAATTTGTTTAAAGTTTTCATAAACGATCTCCCTGATTATCTAGAAAAGTCACCTGATCCAGTCTTTGTTAACTCCAAGCCAGTTCATTGTTTATTATATGCTAACGATATTGTCATTTTTTCTTCCTCGGAAAAGGGGCTTCAGTGTAAACTTGATCAATTAAATAAGTATTGTAAAGATTGGTGTATGAAAATTAATCTAAAAAAAACTAAGGTGATGATATTCAACAAAGCAGGCAGGCATATACAACTTAATTTTTATTTTGATGACATGTTGATAGATTGTGTTCAACATTGTAAATATTTAGGTATAACATTTAGTGCATCAGGATCTTTTTCCCTTGCTCAGAAGGAATTGTACAATAAGGCATTGAAAGCATACTACAAGCTACGAAAGGACTTCTTGTCACTGAATCCAAACATTAAAAACAGCCTCCACGTATTTGATCATACAATTAAACCCATTCTTTTGTATAGTTCGGAAATTTAGGGCTTTTTTAATCCCTTCAAAAAAAAATTAAATTCTCAGACTTCTACAGTTGATGAAGCCTATCCTAAACTTCTTTCAGAAAGATTACATATGAAATCTTGTAAATTGTTACTAGGTGTGGGGAAAAGAGCAACTAACCTTGCCACTCTTTCAGAACTAGGGAGATTTCCTTTACATTTTGATATCACCAAATCTATGATCAGATACTGGCACAGGCTTGAAAATTTGGGTTCGTCCTTTCCCTTACTAAAAGATGCATATTTAGAGTCAAAGCTATTATTTGAATCAAAAATTCCCTCTTGGTATGTATCATTAAACTATTTGCAAAAAAAAAATTAATGGGGTTGACAGTCTAGCCTTTGCAAGCAACTTTAGATTCAAAATTTTAATTGAAAAGTTTTTGTATCAGTACTATGAAATACAGTGGAGAAACCAAATGCACAATTGTGCTGATGGGAAGCTTTGTAGCTATAGCACTTTTAAGACTCATTTTGGTCTTGAAAGATATCTTACCATATTACAATCGCCTGAGCAGAGAAGAAATTTCACTCGATTGCGTATTTCTTCTCACAGACTAAGAATAGAACAAGGTCGCTATCAGGGTACTCTCCGACAAGACATGATATGTCTCAGGTGCACCTCAAATGAAGTTGATGATGAAAAACATTTTTTATTCTCGTTGCACATCATCTAAAGATAAGAGAAATTGTTTAAATTCCACTTTTAACTCACTATGCCCTAACTTTATGCATTTGATTCTTAGCCAAAAACTGGTATGGCTTCTTAATGTAGAGAATCTTGATATCTTAATATCTGTCTGTGAGTTAGTTGATGAAGACAAAATATAACTTGAAAGATAAATATTTAAATCAGGCTTTCTGCACTGGGCACGAGGTTGGCATGGTGGGGTATAGGACACATCGTATAAGTTCTATTACCTTTCTGTTTGTGATATTTTTTTATCAAACTGCTAATATTTTATCCTTTTCGTAATATGTGCACTTTGGAATGTCAGTTAGCATTGTCCCTTGGTGCCTCTTGCAGTTGTGTCACTTTAAAAAGTACTGACTCCTCTGCACCAGGCACGAGGATGACATACCAGTTATGAGCAATTTCTTACAATATTTTTCCATTTCATTAGTGTTCTGATACACAATTTAATATGCACCCACCATGCCATATAGCACCGTCCCTTGGTGCGTCCTGCAGTTCAGTTAGAAATATTCAGCCTACTCACAGTATTCTTTTTTGTTACTTTCTAGAGGTGTGCCTGAGACGAAAGTTTTATGTATACTCCTATACATGCTATATATATATATGAGCCAGTCCATGCGAAAAGGTACAAAAAGTCCTTTTGGTAAACTTTACAGGACAAGCTATCAAAGTTTGTTATAATATTTTTGAAAAACGATTTTATCCGAAAAAAATTACATTAATGTAAACATTCATAAGATTGTCAATTCTATCCCGAATTTGTCAATTAAAACAGCAAAAGACGTAGAAATATCTGAACTTTTGGTATTTGAGCAAGTGTGAAATCATTTGTTCCCCGGACTAATGGTATACCGACCAGAAACTTAAAATTTTACGACACTAAAGAGACAAAAGTCAATAATTTTCTTCAGTTTTACCGGTTTAAGGAAAGAAAGACAACATTAAAAAATGAGGGAAAATACAAAAACTATGACCTCTTGTGTTTTAGAAATTGAAATTGAAGTTTAGGTAAGTTATTTGATATTATGTAAATCAACCGTCGTTGCACGGGATTCGAATCGTTGCCTGGTCTGATTGCATTGATATCAGCATCGTAAGCGAGAGCCTTATCCCCACTGCTACCGGGGTTAACATTATCATTTGGCAAATCAAGCCATTTAAACTGTACTATGAAAATGATTGAAATATATGAAATAATTCATTAAAAATCATGATAAAACTAAAAGGCGGGGGAGGGGGGGGGGGGTCTCAACACTTGCAGGTGCGTGTAGCTCACAGCTTAAGGATATGAAGAAAAGTAAATGTGTTTTATAAATCACAAGTCTACTACCAATAATTATGCACACTTTTTAGAATTTCGTAAAATTTTCGTTTTTGTACCTTTTCGCATGGACTGGCTCATATAATAATACATGAAGACTGTTGTCTCTTATTTGTGTTTGTAACTATGTATACTGTATGGTTTATTATATTTGTAAAATAGTAATATTATAATGATATTATATCATGCTCCTTGCGAGCCCATTTTATGGAAATAAAGCATCTTCTTCTATATTAACGGTTTAGCTAACAACCAAGCTAACCAAAGATATTACCTTTGGCTACACACTCAATGAAATCGGCTGTAACTATATGCCAAATTTAAAATCAATATCTTTAAGCTTTAAAAAAAAAAAAAAAAACTGTGGAAAACCAATTGTCTGAGTAAATTTTCAAAGTCCAAGGGCCATAACTCTGCAAAGAAAAATCACCAACCGGAACAAAATTAGAACTTGATTTGTAACTTGTCATGGTTATACTATATATATATATATATATATACTAAATATCAAATCAATACCTTCAAGCATGACCTGGCAAAAAAGTGCGGAAAGCTAATTTTACGGACAGACAGACGGACAGAGTGCAAAAATCATGATAAAACTAAAAGGCGGGGGAGGGGGGGGGGGGGGGTCTCAACACTTGCAGGTGCGTGTAGCTCACAGCTTAAGGATATGAGGAAAAGTAAATGTGTTTTATAAATCACAAGTCTACTACCAATAATTATGCACACTTTTTAGAATTTCGTAAAATTTTCGTTTTTGTACCTTTTCGCATGGACTGGCTCATATAATAATACATGAAGACTGTTGTCTCTTATTTGTGTTTGTAACTATGTATACTGTATGGTTTATTATATTTGTAAAATAGTAATATTATAATGATATTATATCATGCTCCTTGCGAGCCCATTTTATGGAAATAAAGCATCTTCTTCTATATTTACGGTTTAGCTAACAACCAAGCTAACCAAAGATATTACCTTTGGCTACACACTCAATGAAATCGGCTGTAACTATATGCCAAATTTAAAATCAATATCTTTAAGCTTTAAAAAAAAAAACTGTAGAAAACCAATTGTCTGAGTGAATTTTCAAAGCCCAAGGGCCATAACTCTGCAAAGAAAAATCACCAACCGGAACAAAATTAGAACTTGATTTGTAACTTGTCATGGTTATACTATATATATATATACTAAATATCAAATCAATACCTTCAAGCATGACCTGGCAAAAAAGTGCGGAAAGCTAATTTTACGGACGGACAGACAGACGGACAGAGTGCAAAAACCTAAAGTCAACTTCGTTGGTAGGGGACCAATAAAAGTTCCGTATATAATACTGGGTGTTTCCTAAAATAAAAACCTAATAATAGCAGTACCATAAAAATACACCACCAAGAACATTTCTATCAAGTTTTGAACCCTTGAATGTTCTAATTACAATATCCTTAAAAAGCCTATGGACTGTGGAATAAAACGTTTATAAAAATATAGGGCACATATTCTGTTTGAGGAATTATGGAGCACCCGAATACCGAAAACCGCAAAGCACGTTTCTATCGACTTTTGAACCCTTGAATGATCTAATTACAATTAAATCCTATATATCCTTAAAAAGCCTATGTACTGTGCAGCAACACTCATACTAGTATTGTATATATGTTCCGGACCATTGAGTATTTGGACCATACGGGTATGGTCATTACCATATGCGCATACTCATATGGTCCGACCATATGAGTATAATACTCGTTTGGTTATTGACGGGCCGGACCATATGAGTAGTCCAGATACTCATATGGTTCGGAACATATATATATATCACAGTAGCATGGGTTCGAATCCCGGCGAGGGAAGAACCAAAAATTTGCGAAAGCAAATTTACAGATCTAACATTGTTGGGTTGATGTTTAGACGAGTTGTATATATATATATATATATATATATATATATAATGAAAATAGGTCACAGATTCGCTTAAAGGAGTTATGGAGCATCCGAATAGTTCAATAACGAAAACGGTCAAACCTAATAATAATAGAACACAAAGCACGCTTCTATCGAGTTTTGAACCCTTGAATGGTTTCATGAAAATTATATCCTATATATCCTTAACAAGCCTACGGACTGCAACAATATGTATAATAAATATAGGGCACAGATTCGGTTAAAGGAGTTATAGAGCATTCGCCGAATACCGAAAACGGCCAAACATAAAAAAACAACAATTCACAGAAATCAACAAGCCCGACGCCCAGGGCTACTACATTTAGACCTCGGGCAACCAAAACTTGTAATCAAATATGCCCGACGGACTAATAACAAAAAATTCTTAACGTTTCCAAAATAGAAAGTGAAAAATCCTCTCATCACTTTTCTATCTTAGCCAATCAGATTCGACTACGTCATCCGGGATTCCTAGAATTTGAACATATTTTGTAAAAGTTTTAAAATAGAACAAATAACCTTGGGTGGATCCCGTAATTATTTGTAGAATAAAATGTTCTAGATCTTCATTTCCCTGTACAATCTGTGAACAGGGAAATGAAGATCTAGAACATTTTATTCTACACTGCAAAGAATTAGAGCAAATAAGATCTAAATACTGCTCAAAAATTGAACAGACAATGGATGAAATTGATACCTCAACATACAAGAAGATCATACAACAAGGGAATTTACTGCAGCTCATAATGGACTGTACTAGCAAGGACATAAACTGTTACTCAACTGTGTATGAAATCATTGAAACTCTGGCTGGAAATATGTGTTATGAGATGCACTTGCTGCGCACAAAAAGGATAAAAAACTTGATCATAAGTACAGTATAAGCAAACTTTCTAAAATAAAACAGTTCATTACTAATAGTATATATATCATCTTACTATTTTATGACTTATAAGTATTTAAAAATAAATCTTCTCTTTTTAAAATTGTAAGATATCAGTTATAATTTAAAGAATGATGACAAGATCTCCATATAGCAAATTAAACTGTGAAGAAAATTTATGTATATATTATAGATTAAATTTTTCCAAACCCCAACCATTTTACATAAGTCTTATAAAATATAATTTTCATTATAGTTCCGGATGTATATATAGCACTCTTAACTAATAATTATAAGTAATTTTAATTTGAGACCATTATAATTCTTATTTGTAAATATATGCAGTTGTCTCTTAACATTTTCTTACAACCCAGCACATATGAATTATTATATATCTTTTAAAACTTTATGATGACAATCCTATGAATTAATTATGATATTTATCATTTAGTGATTATTATAACCAAATTCAGTCATCTGTATATAATTAATTGTTTCCTTATGTTTTAAGGTGTACATAGTTGCTAAAACTATACCCTTTGGGTAGTGCTCCACACTTAATGGAGGAATATACAAGAAACTGAACTGAACTGAACTTTCAATATCGATGTGTCAGTACAGGAAGTAGTATTGTACATTGCTTATGCAACCTGGTTGTACCTTCTTCTGATTAATTTATTGTAATATACATGTGAATCCCTTTTGACAGCAGAAACCTGATTTTTGTCAGATATAAATTTGAAACTTGTGCACATGTTATGGACGCCATTTTGTTTTTGTTTAAATACTGTGAAAAAGCCTCCTGAACCATGACCTAAACATTAACAGTCTTCAGAAAACTTAAACTTGATGCAATAATAGTTCATCAATCATTATCTTTATTGATAATCAAATGAATTTTAAAGAAATAAAATTAATAACAAATACAGTTTTAGTTTAGAGACTGTGCTCAGGTTGTAATCTATTTATAGCCCACAATTTGAAACCCTGTGATAAATGTAAATATGGACATTACTGTACTTCGTTTATAAAACAATCATAATCTTTATAATAAAAGAAAAACTATGGATGGTGATATTTATTCACATAAATATTTGAGGTCATTTAACATGTTTAATTTATTTTAATAAATAGAATTTTAAAACTGAAAACAAATATGAGCATTACATAATTAACCAGCTGATAATTCTTTTACACAAACGTGATGATGTACCTCCAATCCTTTTGTATACCCATGTATAGTAGTGGTCAAGACTTGTATCATTTCCGGATTTGGTCAACTCTTATATCCGAATATTCTGTGAATAATCCATTTTCGATTAATTGAATATATCTGCTAATAAGTTTTGGGTATCCAATTTGCAAAAATCTTCTGTACAATGGATAAAAAAAATGTTAAATTTATAGAATTCATGGTTATTGCAGCAAACTCTGAATTTGTAAGGCATATTAGGGCTAGTATGTCAGTTTTGTTGGGCTAGTAGTTCTTCCAACAGGGCTAGTAAAATCCTGCTACCAATTAGCCCTGGGCTAGTGAGCTATTACAAAATTTCTTAACCCCTGGACAGTACGTTTCTATCGAGTTTTGAACCCTTGGTTGGTCTTATTACAATAACACTATAAGGAAACCTGTAGACTTTGCAACAAAGCGTATATAACAGGCTATTATTTAAACTTGGAATTATTTTTAATTATGGAATTTGCATAATTTTCTTGTGCTTGAAATTTTAAATTAAATTCCATGTTTTTTTTGTACTTGAATGTTCTGTGCTGCACACAACACTTTGTATTACATAGAAGACAGTACATTTTCAACAGAATGTACTGTGCCACGCACAACACTATCTATACAAAATACATTGTATGGGAAGTGTTATGAACCGCTCAAAAGATTATAATACCAAATAAACATGGAAATTATTTAAAATTTCAAGCACAAGAAATTATGCAAATTCCATAATTGAAAGTAATTCAAAGTTCAAATAATAATTTAGCCTGTTATATAATGAATATAGTCTACACATAGATGTAATACCCATGGGTATTACATCTATGGTCTACATGACCGTACATATTCGGTTTAAGGAGTTATGGGGCACCCGAATACCGAAAACGATAAACCTTAACAGAAAACAAACAAACAAAAAAAAAAAAAAAACCCAAAACAAACACATTTCTATCGAGTTTTGAACCATCTAAGTCTAATTACAATTATTATTTATATAATCATATAGACTGTGCAACAAAACGTATATATATAGTGAATATAGGGTATGGATTCGGTCTAAGGAGTTATGGACACCCGAATACCTAAAACGGCTAAACCTAAAACAAAAAAACAAAAAAAAAAAAAAACGAGCACGTTGCCATATCATAAGAAAGCCAATGTTTGCTTAATATACCGCATTTTCCGCATGTTTATTGATTTCTGTTTGGTATTGTATTGATTAAGATCAATTTTGTTACATCAGATAATCTGATTATTTGGCAATCGCCATGGCAGTCAGCAGTGTTAAAGAAAATCAGTTGTTCGAACTGCTTTTAATTTGTTAAAACACATTCTTTCACTTTTTGGTCTTTTGAAAATGTTGTTTGTGCTGTATTTAGACCCCTCTACCAAGACATTTGCTTTGCATGTACACAAGCTAGACCAATCAATGTCTGGAACTGCGTCGCACTGTAGCTGTGATTTATAGTTGCTGAGGAAAATACGACAAAATAAGTGTTACAGGCAGATATATGGAACTAGACCACATCCTTGTTTATCTATCACTATACTGTTCATCTATCACTATATTGTTTATATATCACTATATTGTTTATCTATCACCACAATGCATATCTATCACCACATGTTCTATCTATCACTATACTGTTTATCTATCACTATACTGTTTATTTATCGCTATACTGTTTATCTATCACTATACTGTCTATCTATCACTATACTGCTTATCTATCACTATACTGTTTATCTATCACCACACTGCATATCTACCACCACATGTTCTATTTATCACGATACTGTTTATCTATCACTATACTGTTTATCTATCACTATACTGTTTATCTGTCACTATACTGTTAATCTATCACTATACTGTTTATCTATCACTATACTGTCTATCTATCACTATATTGTTTATCTATCACTATATTGCATATCTATCACCACATGTTCTATCTATCACTATACTGTTTATCTATCATTATATTGCTTATCTATCACTATATTGTTTATCTATCATTATATCGTTTATCTATCACCACACTACATATCTATCACCACATGTTCTATCTATCACTATACTGTTTATCTATCACTATATTGCTTATCTATCACTATATTGTTTATCTATCATTATATCGTTTATCTATCACTATATTGCATATCTATCACCACATGTTCTATCTATCACTATACTGTTTATCTATCATTATATTGCTTATCTATCACTATATTGTTTATCATTATATCGTTTATCTATCACCACACTGCATATCTATCACCACATGTTCTATCTATCACTATACTGTTTGTCTATCACTATACTGTTTATCTATCACTATACTGCTTATCTATCACTATACTGTTTATCTATCACTATACTGTTTATCTATCACTATACTGTTTACCTATCACTATACTGTTTATCTATCACTGTACTGTTTATCTATCACTATACTGTTTATCTCTCACTATCCTGCTTATCTATCACCATACTGTATATCTATCACCGCACAGAATATCTATCATTATATTGTATATATCTATCACAAACAGTATACTGTTATAGGAATTATTAAGTATAACATTTAAAAATGCATACCTTTCTTATTTCAGTAATGAATATCTTTAGACCATCAAGGGAAGGACCACGCGCACGGAATAAGAAAACACTCACTACAAATACTTGGACTGTTTAATTTTTTTGTTTGGCTGATAGAAAAGCAACAAAACCACTGAAAACTGCAGAAAAAGTGCGCTGCAAAGAGCAGGCCTGGGATTAAAGAAAATTGAATTTAAATGTACCTACGGTGAAGAGGAGATGCATAGTATCTTACTATCTGAAAATGGCTTCACACAACTTAAAGAAATTGGCGGATTTGAGATGATGCATTGTCAAAGTAATTGCAGGGATCTGCAATTATTTCCTGTTGTTGGTCAGTCGAGCAGTTAAAAAGGTGATTGGAGTCCAAGCTAAGATCTATATAAGACCGATCCAGAAGAATCTTGTAGTGAACACATTAAGCGAAGAGGATTCAACTTCATTGAAAGCAAATTGCTCAGTATATTTGGAATCGTTCCCTTTGTTTGAACTGAGAAACCATGTTGCTCAATGCTCAGGGCTTATACAAAATGATCGTAAAGATAATATCATTGCATCAGAGCCAATAGAGGAAATCCAGCCAACAGTGGTTGACAATACCAATGGCATTAACAACACTAATGATATAAACAACACTGGTAGTATGAACAACATTAATGGTATGCACAACCCTAATGGTATGAACAACACAAATGGTTTAAACAACACTTATGGTTTGAACAACACTAATGGTATGAACAACACTAGTGGTATGTACAACAATGATGGTATGAACAACACAAATGGTATGCACAGCACTTATGGTTTGAACAACACTAATGGTATGAACAACGCGGGTATTATAAACAACACTGGTAGTATAAACAACATTAATGGTATGCACACCACTGATGGTATGAACAACACAAATGGTATACTCAACACTTATGGTTTGAACAACACTGGTAGTATGAACAACCCTAATGGTATAAACAACACTTATGTTATGAACAACACTAATGGCATGAACAACACTTATGATATAAACAACACTGATGATATGATCAACACTGGTGGTAGGAACAACACAAATGGTATACTCAACACTCTTGGTTTCAACAACACTGGTATCATGAACAACACTGGTAGTATGAACAACCCTAATGGTATAAACAACACTTATGGTATGAACAACACTAATGATATGAACAACACTGATAGTATGCAAAACACTAATAGTATGAACAACACTAATAGTATGAGCAACAGTAGTGATAGGAACAACACTTATGATAACCTTATGAACATCACTAACAATATGAACAACATTGATGGTATGAACAACACTAGTGTTATCAACAACACTAATGATATGAACAACACTGGTGGTATTAACAACACTAATGATATAAACAACACATATAATATTAACAACACTGATGGTATAAACAACACTAGTGGTACGAACAACACTAATGATATGAACAACACTAATGATATGTACAGCTTTGACATTATGGCTGATATTGATGACTTAACGTCAAAGTATTGTTTAGAAAACCAAATGACAGATCCAGTTGATATTTTGAGATACTTTCAATCCAAAGTGACCGGGAGAAGACTGGACATTGAAAATATAGCAGAAGTAATAGAGGGAAACACAAATTTTATATTGATAGACCGTAATAGACTTATTCAGTCTGCCATCGAGGAGATCGAATGCATAGAAAACCCGAGGATGTGTCTGGAGGTGCAGTTTTATGGTGAAGTTAGTATTGTTTATCGTCTGGGAAGGGGCAAGGGATATCCAATAACAACAAAATTTAAAATCAATTTTCCTCCTTTAAAACTTTAAACAGAAAATTAAAATTTCTTAAAACAGATAACAGTTAATGAAAATTATAAACACGTTTATGTGATGTAACGTTTACAATGACCCATATTCCTTCAAGTTAATGAGTTCTAGCAAAACAAAAATAACATTTTATAAGTAATTACGTGAATAAGAGACCCAAAAAGATAAGAATCATTCATTTTTAATTTCCATTTTAAAGCATTGACCTAAAAATACCGTATATACTGCCTCTTTCAGAGTACTTTTTTTCATAATCATAAAAACCGCATTATTTACAGTGGTTCGTCGACTTCGGTATGGTCAGCAGTATGTTCGTCCGTCCTTCTGTCACACATTGTTTTCGCTCCATAACTTCTCCCCTTTACTAAAAGGTGTATTGCATACTAAGTAGAAAATTCTCTAATTTCTAAAGTTGAATTTATTTAAGGAATGACAATAATAATGTTTTGTCTAGGTATAAATAGCCACAATCACGTAGGACGGTAGTAGACAATAACTATTTTAATTTTGTTAGAAAAACTTCCAAAAAGGTTGATAAAGTCTAAATCCCATGAGATACTTAGAAGTTGACAAAACTGCTAGCTTTAAGAAGACGAGTTACATCCAGATTAAAATTTTATACTACTGAAAATAAAACTAATCGGAAATATCAGGAATGAAGACCTTCTAAAATTGCTTAAATCACTTTTGTTTTAATCGATTAACTTGAACTTTTCATAATATTTCAGGAATCAGTGGATTTGGGAGGACCAAGAAAAGAATGTTTTGTCTTAGCCCTGAGAGAAATGAAAGGCCAGTATTTCAGTCCTATTCGAGAATGGTCGAAGGACTATGTAGTATTGGGCAAAATAATGGATAATTATGTAAATGCAAAGACAGTCTATAGTGTCCCTGGTAAATGCAAAGAATTAATTTATGTTTCTTTTGGAGACAGAGATGGGGTTGTAAGAAGTGTATGTCTTGCAATCTGGTATATAGTTTCGTAATATGTCTTCAATGACCAGATCTTTCGTTAATGCCCAAAAGTATTCGTCACTTTCCTTTTTTGCTATATATTTTATATAATCTTGATGGCACCCATTGTTGAATTTGAATGAGCAGAAATGTATAAGGTAATTTTGATTTAAAAGTACAACAAATCTTAAAAGTAAAAGTATTTTTTTACATGTTAGTATGAGCAAATAAGCATGTTACAATTCCGCTTCTATTGGTGTCGAGTTGATCAAATCCGACAAGAGATGACCAAACAATATTTTATTGAAAAATTAAGTTTGTATAAATATATAATGGAAAATACATATGACCATGTACTGTTTGTTATTCATGCGAAATTAAGGCACTTTTGATTGTCATAAATAGGTCTACCAACTGTTCAATCCAACACTTCTCTTCAGACCTGAATATTTTGAGTAACAGCATCTATGGTTTAAGGAAATTTATTTAATCTATTTCCAAAGTGATAGGTGCATATTATAATATTTGTTTACATGTCATGCAATAAGACTATAAACTTTGAAGACAATTTATTTGTTCTGAATCAAAGGCACCTATATATATATATAGTTGTTTATGTACCTATATGGAACTGTAACGCTTTTTATGTATTTCAGCCCTTTAGACGTTTAGAGGGTCAAGTATATGTTGTTCTTCCATAAATTAAAACAGATCATAAAAAACGAAAGCACACCCTCGAAGATGTCTCTCCATAACCTTTCAATTCTTTGATTATGTGTGCTTTTTCCAACTAGCATACTTGATTTGTTTCCACGAGCTGTCAACATATACTCGGCTACTTTTAAATTATCAAGTCCTTGATCCGAAATTTCTCTCATAGGTATTCCACTATTTTGTAAACCAAACTGAGAACATGAAAATATTGTTTCTGCCCTATTGTTGTCTACACAATTTAGAAATACAACATATCTACTAAAACCATCGATTCCGCCAGAAATAACAAAATTCCATCTATTCAGCTTGTGGTTAGTGTCGATGTGCCAGAGATGAATTGGGACAGGAACACTATAAACCCTCCTGTGCAATCGCCTCTTTTTTCGCTCTTCCGTCCCATCACTGTCAACTCTCCCCAGTGCATCTTGTTACCTACAAGAAAAAAGTGTAGAGAATGGAAACGTATAGTTTTAAAAACACAACAACCAAACAAGAGAATATATTTACTGATTAAGTGTCATTGCCATTTTTATTATCTGAGAAATGGACCTACACGTAAAACTTAATCAATAGTCCAAGACGGAAAACTTAGATAGGAAACGCAAACCAGGTCACTCAAGCGTGAAATGTAGGTCAGAGTGAACAAATTAATAGTAAACTCTGTTGTGCTACCCGATATATATTCAGTTGCCATTTATCATTGCTACATGTATACCATGTATTGTAACTGAAAAACATACATAAACGCTCAAACTAAGATCGGGACGAACGTACGCACGGACAGACTGATGGAAAAGGGTAAATCTATATGTTCCTTTCACTAATTGAATAAGAATGAAAACACCAGTTGTGGTCACCAACATCTTTAAAACACGTATATGTTTTTGTCATCGAAAATAGAAGGTCAGAATCAAAATTAAAGTAGATTTTTGAGACCACCATTTCTGCTCTATAAAAAATACATTCTTTACAATTTCATGAATACTCTCGATCATAACGTATGGCGCGAGACGATCTTTGCTATCGGTGAATTGCCATGTTCCAACTATCATGTAACGAAGAATTCACACCATGTAAAGAAGAATTCAGATCATGTAAAGAAGAATTCACATCATGTAAGCAACATTTGCATCATATCATAGTATTTTCTTATTATAAGTCAGTGATGGCGTTCCATATTTTTCAAATAACATGAAAACATACAGGAACAAATTTACTGTCAAATTTTAGAAAGACACCTTCTTATTACTAAACAAACAGCCTAATAATTAACAAAAATAAAAAGTTGGCTAAATGAGAATACCTTATTTTAAGGTTCATCATAACAAATGGACAAATATGGCTGTATTTTCGCCTCAAAAACCATTCTGTGTACAGACTTACCTTATGGAGAAGACGGAACTAAGTTGAAAAACTTGTGTCAAATCCGTGCATTAACTCATGAACCGTTCAACCAAAGCTTTTATAATTTTAATATGTTATTACTGACAACTATACAAAGGTCAAGTTCAATAATGGCGATTTTGACTTTTACCGTTCAGGAGTTATGGTTCTTGAAAGATTGAAAAATGGAGTTTCCAGTCGTGTCCGTGCATTTACGCATGAACTGTTCTACCAAAGCTTCCCAAATTTTAATATGTTGTTACTGATGACAGAATGGAGGTCAAGTTCAATAATGACGATTTTGACTTTTACCGTTCAGGAGTTATGGTTCTTGAAAGATTGAAAAATGGAGTTTCCAGTCGTGTCCGTGCATTTATGCATGAACTGTTCTACCAAAGCTTCCGAAATTTTAATATGCTGTTACTGATGACAAAATGGAGGTCAAGTTCAATATTGACGATTTTGACTTTTACCATTCAGGAGTTATGGTTCTTTAAAGATTGAAAAATGGTGTTTCCCGTCGTGTCCGTGCATTTTCTCATGAACCATTCAACCAAAGCTTTTGAAATTTTAATATGTTGTTACTGATGATAAAATAGAGGTCAAGTTCAATAATGTCGATTTTGACTTTTACCGTTCAGGAGTTATGGTTCTTGAAAGATCGTAAAATGGCGTTTTCATTCACCGTGTTGCATTTACTCATGAACCATTCAATCTAAGCTTTTCACATTTTAATATGTTGATACTGATGACAAAATGGAGGTCAAATTTGATATTGACGATTTTCACTTTCACCATTCATCAGTAATGGTTCTTGATATTGCCAGGACACAAATAAATGTTAATAAATCCGGTTTGCTGTCGTTGTGACAGCCTTTTGTTTTGTTTTTATTATTAGAACATCTAACACTGAACCAATAAATTTGTGAATCGGGGACCATCCACAGCTAATTTTTATATTTAACAATCACACAAAATAAAGTTTAGCATATAATTTAGTTAAAATTGCCATACATGTGTTTATAAGAAACTAATGCACTGTCTCATTACAACGGCGTTCCTATTGCAAGATATGAGTATGGCATTTAAAATACCGAATCACTCTCGTGGTAAACAACATCTTTTAAGTTTGACTACCTGTACTCTAATTTTACCATGGACAGGGCTTATCATGCAGACCTACAATTAAAACCGTATAAAATTCGAGATAAATGCAAAAATACAGACTTTCTGTTGACATGTTTTAAACCTTGCACCACTGACACATAAAACAACTGGTTTATCCTGTCACCATTATGTTTTGAATGAGAGAAATTACTGCAAATGACTCCACCAACACCAATATGCGAAATAAACGGTCGCGATGTCCATTTATATTTCCTCTTTAACGTTTTCAATTTTAGGAAAAGGGCGAATATGAGAAAATAGCATGATAGCACTATGGACATTGGAAATATAGCAGAAGTAATTGAGTAAAACACAAATATATTGAAAGACCGTAATAGACTTATTCCGTCTGCCATCAAGGAGATCTTAGGGAACGCTCAAAGCTGAATATTTAGGGCCAATAACTAACAAAAAACAGATTAAAACGTTAAAGATGATCGTTTATAATGTACATGAAATGATATATTATTTAGCCAACATGATTGCAGAAAGTAAGATTCAGTAGAAAATATGTATACATGCTCAACCTAACCATACTATTTGACCTTCTGCGAGTTGTTCAGTTTTTACTGTTACTCCTGTTTCTCCTAAAATATGGGTGCTAGAAAAACAAGCAGGTAAAATGGGCAATAGCAGAGCCGTACGTCTTGTTTTGAAATGAATTCTCTTCTTTCGAGAAATATTTATTTTGTCTTCCATTTTTTTCACCGCTTACAACTGTCTGTCTGTGGTTTTATTTCATACATTACCTTTAAAGTATCAGTATGTTTTCAATTCATATTGTTTCGTTTCGTTTCGCTTTTTACAGATACTCCTCTTTTTGCCCTTTTTCTATTTTTGATATTTTAAACAAAAATTTAAAAAATCAAATTTTCAAAAAGTGAAAAAACCAAAATTGCACATAAAGTTTAGTATTTTTAAAGTTTGATCAAATTTTAAACTATCAAATTTTAAAACGATATTTAGAATTTTAATATTTTAATAATTTGGTTAAAATTTCAAAATTTCAAAACTTTTACACAATTTGAAATTTTGATATTTAAAAATTTGATTAAAATTCCAAAAATCTAAAATTTCAAAACTTTTTAAAACTTTGAATTGATAAGTGTTACACGGACCATACTCCTTCTTGAAGCAATATCCATCGGCTCTGCATGTGGAGTTTCATCAATAAAGTTGTTTACGGCATCTCGAAATGCAGTTTTCTCCCCAATTGTTGATAAACCAAGCTATTTCAGATCGTCATCTGAAACTGCTTGCAAGTATCTAACGAATCAATACGCTGTTGTTTGAACAAATCAACCAAGGCGGTCTTCCCTATTCTTTCCAAAATTTGAACGACATCCGCCATGACTACTTTTTCATTCGGATGCCCTTATGCCTTTACTTTTTATAAACGCCATGCGTAATAACGTCCAAGAGGTCCCGTGTTCTTATAACGATGTTTTGACATAATGAGGTCTTCACATAACGTCATATGTGTTTCTTACCTCGTAATACCCATTTGACATTACGATGTATATCTTTTGGCCCAATGTAATAGAATTACGACATAATGATTTTTTAACATAACGTCAAGAAAGTTTCGCATCATGAAATGAAACTTTCACATCATGTAATGAAGTTTTCACATCATGTAATGAAGTTTTCACACCATGTAATGAAGTTTCCACATCATGTAAAGAAGAATTCACGTCGTGTAAAGAAGAATTCACATCATGTAAAGAAGAATTCACATCATGAAATGAAGAAAATATAAAATGTAAAGAAGAATTCACATCATGTAATGAAGAATTCACATCATGTAATGAAGAAATCACATCATGTAATGAAGAATTAACATCATGTAATGAAGAATTCACATCATGTAATGAAGAATTCACATCATGTAGAGAAGAATTCACATCATGTAAAGAAGAATTCACTTCATGTAAGCAGCATTTGCATCATGTATAGTATTTTCTTATTATAAGGAAGTGATGGCGTTCCATAGAAAACTATTTATCGTATGTAATAGACGATAGTAAGCTTGTGACAATTCATTTTTAAATAAAATTTAGTATAATTTAAATAATAAATAATCATTATGCATTACTATTTAAAACAAAATTTAAGATGTGCATATCTACTAACATTTCTTTAGTGCCAATATAGAGGATGGTAAAGGGTTATTTTCGTGAAACGTTTTTTGCCTTTTAATTTCCCGTATTTTCGTGTTTTGAAATTTTATTTCTCGTTTTCTCGTGTTTGGCTTGATATGCGTGCTTCGTGTTTCCCATTATTTATTTTTTCGTGTTTCGTGTCTGTGCTCTTAATTTCTCCTGCATGTCCTGCATTTGATTAAAAAGTCAATGTGTTAAAATACCTTCTGAAATTTGTGTAATCTGATAGTCTGTCCTCTACGAAACTCTTCCTAAAAGCACATCGTATTGTATTTTAATGTCCCCTATAGACATTCCAGTTTTACTTTTTACTTTATATAAAATTGAAAAAAAACGAGTAAATAACAACTGCATGTAAGTGGTAGAGTCCACTACGAAACGTTTCTCTTCTATACTCGTTTGTAGGTGACAGTGTTGTAGTGGACATGTTTTATCCTCCCCCCCCCCATTTCCTATATTGCAATAGTAACAAGAAGGATTCTATTCGCCAAAGCACGTACTAAACTGTACACTGATATTATTTTCATAATTTTAAAACCAGATACTGAAGGAGATTTGACCCGTTTCATAGTGAACATAAACAATAATACTTTATCACTCTAGTCCATTTGATGTGCTCAATTTTTTGGCCAACAATTTAACTGCCGTTGTAAAAGCATCACTTCTTTTGTAAAAAGCTGTTTATTAAAATATGTTGTATTAAGTAAAAATAACATTTATTTCTACCTTTTTGACATAGTTTAGTGTATGAATGTTGAACAGTTGGGTTAGGGACATGCCATTTTGGTGTTCTGGGACCATCCAGGAAACAATATCTTATTAATCCCTCTAGAAATAGAATGTTTTTTGCTTAAAAATGTTAAATATAATTCAACGTACTGACTGCACAAAAAATTACTTGTAACGATCAATCGCATTTTTAAAAAGTGGACGGGACAGAAAATCACGTTTTTATTGAAAAACACCCATATATATTATATGTTGTGTTAATCTTATTATGTTCAGTCTTTGTGTAGTTAAGGTAGCACAATACAAAGATTTTGTCACTCCCAATCAGACAACTTTAAACTGATGTAATTCATTTCATCCTTCTTTATATTTTATAAATGAGATACAAAAGAAAGAAGAAAGATTAATCTTTCAAATTGTGATAATTTCATTATGACATAATTATTACATAATTAATAATTATGTAATTAGTTGCTATATTGTGATGTCCACACTTGAATGAATTTAGCTTCTTTGTTCTTCATAGCATCCCAAAATATTTTATATATTTTGTACAACACAGCTTGACCTCCAAAACTGTGTCTCAGATTTCCAAAAACATCAATAGAACAAATTTTATACCCAATTGAATTTAGTGGACTCTTATGAATTGATTTTGCAAACTTCATTGAAGATTTATGAGAGAATGAAATACAATAGGAAAAATCTGAGACACAGTTTTGGAGGTCAAACTGTGTTGTGCAAGAATCTATAAAATATTTTGGGATGCTATGAATAACAAAGAAGCTAAATTCATTCAAGTATAGACATCACAATATGGCAACTAATTACATAACAATTAATGATGTAATAATTATGTCATAATGAAATTATCACAATTTGAAAGATTAATCCTTCTTCTTTCTTTTGGTACCTCATTTATAAAATTTAAAGAAAGATAAGTGGAATTACATCAGTTTAAAGATGTCTGATTGGGGATGAAAAATCTTTGTATTGTGCTACCTTAAACGTATTCAACTTATATTTTGTCCCATTTGGATTATTTGGTCAGAAGTAAACAAAAAATGAACGAAGATGATCTATTACACAAAAAAGTTCCATCTCATTGACAGATCTTTTCATGAATAAAAGTGCAGCTATTTTTCTATCCAATTCACATTTTAATAAACGGTTAAAAACTTTACAATACTTACAAATGAATTTCAGTTGCACATTTTAACATGCTATGCTAAATAATACTACAGAAAATTTAATCCGGGTATAATTTTCAGTTTTATTTTTCACCTTTCATTCAACCCAAACTCCAATTAAAAACAAACCTTTGTTCTTGATTACCTTTGATCTCATTAATCCAACTGTTTTTTTACCTGAACTACCTATAATTTTAAAAAGTTGGATAAATGAGAATGAATCCATAATTACTTAGATAAAACAACAACCCTTTGTAAAGTTACTCGGGCTCTTAATAATGAAAATCCAATAATGTATATATCACTATTACAAAGAAAAGCATTAAATTCTAATCCGACACCTATAAATTTGATAGATGGGCGCTTAATGTAGTACAGCGGCAACTATTACATACATATGAATGCTGAAAATAATGTTTATTGTATAAGAATGGTTTCAACTTTTACAAAACCAGAGCTATAAGTTGGATATAAACGTTTACTTTATTTGGCCTTTTTAATTTTATTTGACTTTTTAACTTAATTTGATTCGAGCGTCACTGATAAATCTTTTGTAGACGAAACGCGCGTCTGGCGCAAGAACCGGATAAATGTATATTCTGGTATCCATCTATGATGAGTTTATGTAGATACCTTGTAACAGTATCTTGGCTCCAATCTACTAATATTTGATCTTAGTACTCTTAATTTCAGCGTAAATAAGATATATATATTTATATTAAAAACCTCCCACATTGTAGACTAGCACAACCTTAATTGGGACACCATGCATTCAGTATTCCCTTACCAAAACAATATTAACTAAAATCATTGATACAAGGCAATATAATTATGATCGTCATGCAACCGATAAAAATGAAAACAACGTTAAAAGTTACGACCGAAGCGCTTTTCTGGATCGATCTTCTAAGGGAACGCTCAAATGTGAATATTTAGGGCCAACAACTTTTCAAAGAACAAATTAAAAAATATTAAAGATGATCGTTCATAATGTACATGAAATGATATATTATTTAGCCAACATGATTGCAGAAAGTAAGATGTCGTAGAGCAAAACAGAAAAATTGAAAATCAAAAGAGATAATACACCGTTTATTGAGCCTTCTTCTTGCTTAGAATTCAGTAGAAAATATATATACATGCTCAACCTAGCCATACTATTTGACCTACTGCGAGTTTTTCAGTTTTTTACTGTTACTCCTGTTTCTCCTAAAATATGGGTGCTAGAAAAACAAGCAGGTAAAATGGGCAATATCAGAGCCGTACGTCTTGTTTTGAAATGAATTCTCTTCTTTTGAGAAATATTTATTTTGTCATCCAATTTTTTTTTACCGCTTACAACTGTCTGTCTGTGGTTTTATTTCATACATTTCCTTTAAAGTATCAGTATTTTTTCAATTCATATTGTTTCGTTTCATTTCGCCTTTTACAGGTTCTCCTCTTTTTGCCCCTTTTTATGGCACCCTCAACGGAGTTGGGGTGACATATTGTTATTCTACGTTTCTTTTTTTCTTATTTTTATTTTTCTTCCACACATTTTGTCCGCGCGAGTTCTCAGAATTGAACGGACCAATGTTTATGGAACTCAACTATAATGAAGAACCCCACTTGAAGTTGTGCACCTTGCTATGGAATGGTAAAAGATGGCCGCCGTTTCCATGGAAACAGTAAAAATGCGAAAAAAATCAAAGTGTTCCAAACTGGAAGAAACTCCACAGGAATGTTAACTGGCATGTGCTGATTTCCAGTTTGACTTTGGAATTTTCAAAATGGCTGCCGTTACCATGGAAACAGCTAAAATATCAAAAAATCTAACTATTTCGTTATAAGATCCAACTGGATGAAACGTTATGAAAATGTTCTCCAGTATGCCAAGATGTCCAGACAATATTTGGATAGTTCAAAATGGCCGCCGTTGTCATGGAAACTAGGGCCAAGTTTTGCATTGACCCTATGGAAAAATGCATAAAATCAGCATTTTCTCAGAGAATAGTGCAGCAAAGTAAATGAAACTGTATTGATATATAACATGACATGTGGCAATGAGATGTCTGCTTTTAGAATTTTGGAATTATCTACTGTAACCACGGTTGCAGCACAAATGTTCAAAATTTCCAAAAAAAAAATAAAGTGCTGCAAACTGGATGAAATTACAGAAATAGTGGCTGATATGTGCGGAGTTGCATTTTGAAGTTGGAATTTCCTAAATGGCCGCCGTAACCATGGAAACAGCAAAATTGTCCAAATTTCAAAATGCTCCAAACTTAATGAAATTTTACAAAAATGATGACTTCCATGTGTAGATGCACTCTTTGACTTCTAATTTTAAAAATGGCTGCCGCTCGCCTGGCAATGGGGGGAGGAGGGTGCCATCCGTTATTGCTAGCAATTACAAATCTAGTTTATTTTTGATATTTTAATCAAAAATTTAAAAAATCAAATTTTTAAAAAGTGAAATAATCAAAATTGCACGTAAGGTTTAGTACTTCAAAAGTTTGATCAAATTCCTAAACTATCAAATTTAAATACAATATTTAGAATTTTAATATTTTAATAATTTGGTTAAAATTTCAAAATTCAAAACTTTTACACAATTTAAAATTTTGATATTTTAAAACTTTGAATTGATTGACCCATACTCCTTCGTGAATCAATATCCATCGGCTCTGCAGGTGGAGTTTCATCAATAAAGTTGTTTACGGCATCTCGAAATGCAGTTCTCTCCCAAATTGTTGATATACCAAGCTTTTTCAGATCGTCATCTGAAAGCAGCTTGCACGTATCTAACGAATCAATACGCTGTTGTTTGAACAAAGTAACCAAGGCGGTCTTCCCTATTATTTCCAAAATTTGAACGACATCCGCCATGCTTACTTTTTCTTTCGGATATCGATGCCCTTCTGCCTTTACTTTTTATAAACGCCATGCGTAATAACGTCCGAGAGGTCCCGTGTTCTTATAACAATGTTTTGACATGATTAAGTCTTCACATAACGTCATATGTGTTTCTTACCTCGTAATACCCATTTGACATTACAATGTATATCTTTTGGCCCAATGTAATAGAATTACGACATAATGATTTTTTAGCTCACCTTACCCGAAGGGCCAAGTGAGCTTTTCCGATCACTTTGCGTCCGGCGTCCGTCGTCGTCCTGCGTCGTTAACTTTTACAAAAATCTTAACTACTTTACCAAATTAAACCAAACTTGGCCACAATCATCATTGGGGTATCTTATTTAAAAAATATGTCCGGTGACCCGGCCAACTAACCAAGTTGGCCGCCACGTCTAAAAATAGAACATAGGGGTAAAATGCAGTTTTTGGCTTATAACTCAAAAACTAAAGCATTTAGAGCAAATCTGACAGAGCTAAAATTGTTAATCAGGTCAAGATCTATTTGCCCTGAAATTTTCAGATGAATCGGACAACCTGTTGTTGGGTTGCTGCCCCTGAATTGGTAATTTTTAGGAAATTTTGCTGTTTTTGGTTATTATATTGAACATTATTATAGATAGAGATAAACTGTAAACAGCAATAATATTCAGCAAAGTAAGATTTGCAAATAAGTCAACATGACCGAAATGGTCAGTTGACCCCTTTAGGAGATATTGCCCTTTATAATCAATTTTTAACCATTTTTCGTAAATCAGTAATCTTTTACAAAAATCTTAATTTACCAATTACTTAAATTAACCCAAACTTGGCCAAAATCATGCTTGGGGTATCTAGTATAAAAAAATGTGTCCGGTGACTCGGCCTACCAACCAAGATGGCCGCCACGGCTAAAAATAGAACATATGGGTAAAATGCAGTTTTTGGGTTATAACTCAAAAACCAAAGCATTTAGAGCAAATCTGACATGGTGTAAAATTGTTAATCAGATCAAGATCTATCTGCCCTGAAATTTACAGACCAATCGGACAACCCTTTGTCTTGAATCCATCTGTGTCCTTTGTTTAATATTCACATAGACCAAGGTGAGTGGAACAGGCTTTTTAGAGCCTCTAGTTAACATAACGTAAAGAAAGTTTCGCATCATATAATGAAACTTTCACATAATGTAATGAAGTTTTCACATCATGGAATGAAGTTTTCACATCATGTAATGAAGTTTTCACATCATGTAAAGAAGAATTTACATCATGTAAAGAAGAATTCACATCATGTAAAGAAGAATTCACATCATGAAATGAAGAATTCACATCATGTAAAGAAGAATTCACATCAAGTAATGAAGAATTCACATCATGTAAAGAAGAATTCACATCACGTAAAGAAGAATTCACATGATGTAAGCAACATTTGCATCATGTCATAGTATTTTCTTATTATAAGGCAGTGATGGCGTTCCATAGAAAACTATTTATCGTATATAATAGACGATAGTAAACTTGTTACAATTCATTTTTAGATAAAATTTAGTATAATTTAAATAATAAATAATACATTACTATTTAAAACAAAATTTATGATATGCGTATCTGCTAACATTTCTTTAGTGCCATTATAGAGGGTGGTAAAGGGTTATTTTCGTGAAACGTTTTCGGTCTTTTAATTTCCCGTATTTTCCTGTTTTGAAATTTTATTTCTCGTTTTCTCGTGTCTGGCTTGATATGCGTGCTTCGTGTTTCCCATTATTTATTTTTTCGTGTTTCGTGTCTGTGCTCTTAATTTCTCGTGCATGTCCTGTATTTGAATAAAAAGTCAATGTGTTAAAATACTTTCTGAAATTTGTGTAATCTAATACTTTGTCCTCTACGAAACTCTTTCTAAACGCACATCGTATTGTATTTTAATGTCCCTTATAGACATTCCAGTTTGTTTTACTTTATATAAAATTGAAAAAAAAACGAGTAAATAACAACTGCATGTTAGTGGTAGAGTCCACTACGAAACGTTTTTCTCCTATACTCGTTTGTAGGGGACAGTTTTGTACTCACAGTTTTACTGTGCACATATTCACATGTTTTATCCCCCTGCACTTTTCTATATTGCAATAGTAACAAGAAGGATTCTATTCGTCAAAGCACGTACTAAACTGTACACTGATATTATTTTCTTAATTTTAAAACCAGATACTGAAGGAGATTTGACCCGTTTCATAGTGGACATAAACAATAATACTTTATCACTCTAGTCCATTTGATGTGCTGAATGTTTTGGCCAACAATTTAACTGCCGTTATAAAGCCATCACTTCTTTTGTAAAAGGCTGTTTATTAAAAAATGTTGTATTAGTAAAAATAACATTTATTTCTACCTTTTTGACATATTTTAGAGTATGAATGTTGAACAGTTGGGTTAGAGACATGCCATTTTGGTGTTCTGGGACCATCCAGGAATCAATATCTTATTAATCCCTCTAGAAATAGAATGTTTTTCGCTTAAAAATGTTAAATATAATTCAACGTACTGACTGCACAAAAAAATACTTGTAACGATCAATCGAATTTTTTAAAAGTGGACGGGACAGAAAATCTCGTTTTCATTGAAAAACGCCCATATTATTATATGTTGTGTTAATTTCATTATGTTCAGTCTTTGTGTAGTTGAACGTATTCAACATTTGGATTATTTGGTCAGAAGTAAACAAAAAATGAACGAAGATGATCTATTACACAAAAAAAAGCTCCATCTCATTGACAGATCTTTTCATGAATAAAAGTGCAGCTATTTTTCTATCCAATTCACATTTTAATAAACAGTTAAAAAACTTAAAAATAATTACAAATGAATGTCAGTTGCACATTTTAACATGCTATGCTAAATAATACTACAGAAAATTTAATGCGGGTATAATTTTCATTTTTATTTTTCACCTTTCATTCAATCCAAACTCCAATTGAAAAAAAAACCTTTGTTCTTAATTACCTTTCATCTCATTAATCCAACTTTTTTTCTTACCTTAACTACCTATAATTTTAAAAAGTTGGATAAATGAGAATGAACCCATAATTACTTAGATAAAACAACAACCCTTTGTAAATTTACTCGGGCTCTTAATAAGGAAAATCGAATAATGTAAATATCACTATTACAAAGAAAAGCATTAAATTCTAATCCGACGCCTTTGAACTAAATAATAAAACAAAAATCCCCTTTTTTCTCCATCAAATTGGTAACTTTTATAGATACTAAGGACGTATACAAAATAGATTGTAATAACAAAGTATGTAAAGCGCTATGTCACATGCATTTTAATATATTCAGACACGTTCTAAAATGCCTAAAATCCAGACATTTTGTATGAGATGCATACTAGTAGGTTGACTATCAGTTTATTTTCATGCATTTTGTATAACGTCTGGATTTTTTTTGGCAATATGCCTTTACATTGATTGAAATTTTAGCAATAAACTGAGCGATACACTGAAAGTATTGATAAAAGAGCAGAATGCCTTTAGTAATCAGTTTGCTGGTCGTCCCGCCGTCACCTTGTGAGACTGACAACTCATATTAGAATGTTTGAAAGAAAACACTCGTACTTAGGGAATAATTATTTGTCATTGTGTGTAGTTGATCATCATGCATCTACCGTTATTTTGATACCATCATTTTATGACAGATTTTGGACTTTTTAATCACAAATTACTTGTTTTTATACATGGACGATAAATGACTGACCCGTGTTAAGAGAGAGCCATATCTCTTGCACGTTAAGGAGACCCTTGAAGATTTCGAAAAACAGCAGGCTAATGCCGCTACAAGGCAGCACTCGCACCCGCAAGGTGGAAATTGATTAATATAAGTTGCAAAACTTGTTTCCCAATCCACTATAAATAAATATGTTTAAACTAAAACTAAACTAAATCAGCAGGACCCTATGTGATAACTTCCAATACATTCCTCAGATTTTTCCCTTGTCCTTAATATGTTTTATCTTGTATAAATAATTTTCATTTCTATTTTTTTTATGCACAGTTATATTTAGACAGTGAAGATCATCAGAAGTAATTTTTATTTCTAATTTTTAAGCACAGTTATATTTATAAAGCGAAGATCCTCAATAAATATAAGCATTTCAAAATATTAATATTTTCAGAAAATGAACGAAATAAAAAATTGTAACTACGGTAATAAGACAAGATAATGGTCAACAAAACGCCGAAAAATCAAACCAATGAAGACGAGTCATTGATACAGGTTGAAGATGCAGATTACACTACCATGGCCGACACTCGGCTAACCGAGAGATTGGTCGGTTAATCTATATTGAGTATACGGCTATATCGGCGGTTGGTCTGTTAATCAGGTGTTATCGAGAAAATCATTGAAAGTACAGCATGTTTCATTGTATAACTTTTTAAATGTATTTTTATCATAAAAAATATTCATGTCTAACAAAGCAATTCAATGTACTGAATTCAGTGGTGTAATTATTATTTTTCTAGCTTCGATGTACGATCTATAAAATGAAAAGGCGGGTTACTCATCAATAAATGTATACACATTTAACACACAAAATTTACACAAAATAACACGTTGGTTGAATTTACTTGCATGCAATATTTTGACCATCGACAAAAGACAGGCAGTATGTTTGTTAACCATATTGATATCATTGTGTGAAAAATCTACACGAAAATCTGTATTTTGATGACGTAAATCAATCTTTATTTAAAACCTGGTCTTTTAATGGGTCAGATGTAAAAGACCCAGTCTCTTAATTGGTCTGTTAAGAGTTATGAATGGCAATAAAAGTATAATTTTATTGCTATATGATGTGTTATCGTTTCAAATGGGTAGACTCAAGACGAGCGGCTAAAATGTACGGAAATAACACACGAGCAATGAAACATAAAATATACAGAAACAACACATGAACAATGAACAATTTAGACAATGGAAATTGAAAATTGATAAAATGGTTTCAAAAAGTGATATAGTTAAGTGATGTTAATTTTACCAAAGAATGGCCACACATATCATGTGGATTCTGTTTAATTGTCATGGATGACACCAATTTGTCATCTACATTGGTAACAGTATATAAATCAGAGATTTAAACGTCGTCATGTTACTCAACATCAGTAAGTAAAATATATTGGGATGCTAAAATATAAAGAATAGATAAAGAATAATGAGTAAGATAAATAAAATGTAGAGAAAAGTGAGATAACAATTTAAAGAATACAGAAACAAAAAACACCCCCAATCCGGACACTCATGGTATACACGAGAATCTGGATGGAGACGCAGAATATAGAATAATTGATAAGGACAGTAGCGAGTGATGCATTAATAAAAAAAGAGAAAAAATAATAACTGTTTAAGAATACAGACATGAAACACCCCTGGGTGTTGAAACAGTAACGGATTGCGATGTACTCATATTGGTGACAAATGCTAGAAGTTTACATGCGGACAGCTGCAATTCTCCTCATGCATTTATGTAGAAAGGAACATAAAGGAATAAAATGAATTAAAACTTAAGGTAACCAAATGTAGCTGCATTCGCTCATTTTCCGTTTACTTCTTTAGAATGATTTGTAAACAACATTTGATTAAGTAATAGAAGAAAAGAACCAATTGGATGATGCTGACGAATTAGGGTTTAACGTCCAGTGATAAATATCATATGCATATGAGAACATAAAAGTTATATGTACCCTGTGTTGTATAAGAAAGACACTTTCTGTCGGATTTGAGAACGTTCTACTTTGATCAGACACAAAAGTTTAGGCTGATTGAAAACGTTAATAATAAATTCACGGATATTCCAGCAGCCAATCCATATTGCGCTATATCACGCTATATTGAAGCGACACACCCTTCAATAAAATGAAAAAAGTCAAAATAAAAATGCTCTTACTAGAAGGATACTGTTGCGCCGTATTGTCATTTTTTTTACTCAAGAACATCTCATTCTTAACTTTTTCAATGGGAAAATATAAAGGTAGCAAAACTAATGTCGTGACTAAATAACTCTTAACTGACACAATTTCAATTGTCCAACCCATTAACAGACTTATTCCCATAATTCTTACTAAAACATGGTATTATTCACGTTATTTAACAATTATGAAATATGTACTAATGTCAATTCATTTTTTAAAACCAAAGTACTATTTTGTGTCCTTTAAATGATATCTAAATTCTTTTGTTTCGCCTTTTATTAGAAAAAATGCTACATACTTGCCTTTTGATTTTACTGAAAACTGCGCAGACTATGAAATGTTTTTACAGGTGGGAAATGTTGTATGATAGATATAATTTTGTCAGACACTTATCTTTTTTTTTGATTTGGTTCTTATAATATGCCAAAAATCTGTATATTTAATAGATATTAACATTGGATTGTACGTTTCGAAATGCGCATCTGGTGCAAAAAAATTGGTACCGTTAATTTTATTACTACCACTGGGTCGATGCCTCTGCTGGTGGACTATTAGTCCCCAAGGGTATCACCAGCCCAGTAACCAGTACTAAGGTTCTGGCATGAAAATATGGATTTATTGTGTTATTAAAATTTGGTGTTACAAAATGATAGAAACTATTATAAATTGAGGAATGTATCTCCCTCATGCAAAGCTCTGATTCCTTTTACGGATTTGGCTAATTTTTTGGACCTTTTAGATTATAGCTCTTCATCTTTTATATAAGCTTTGGATTTCAAATATTTTGGCCACGATCATCGCTGAAGAGACATGTATTGTCGAAATGCACATCTGGTGCAAGAAAATTGATACCGTTATTTTTTTACTCTTAACAGACGTATTACCAACCCGATTAACTGACCAATCGCCCATATATCCGCGTACTCAATATAGATTAACCGACCAATCTCCCAGTTAGCCGAGTGGCGGCCGTGACTACAGAAACAATCAACAAATACTGTGAGGACCATGTAAAGAATGATTTAATGAAGTTATTTTCCATAGTAACGAAAGAAACAGCTAGGTTTGGATTCCTTCAGTATCTTTTGATGTTTTAAAATTTAATAGCAAATGATATAGACTTTATACAAATATTTGCTTATGATTGTTTTACGACAGTTTGAGGTTGTGGAGCTCTCCCACAATAATATTAATGCGATATCCGTTCAAAGAATGCGCCAACTTATAATCAAACAAACCTACGCACTCGATAAGTTTATACAGGAAGATCAGAAAGAAACTGGCAAACACTACTCCTACGTTATTGATGAGATAAAAAACAATACCGGTATATACAGGGTAAAACGATACCAGTGTTTAAGCAGAAAGTTGCTGAACCAGGAACATGGGAAAGTAAGTGTCGTCCTTTTAAACAAAAAGTTCATCGGACCTTGTTGACAAATATTCCATATCAACTTTACAAATAATAAACGAGGATCTTGAAGTATAGAGTCTGACTGGGTATACTAACGCTGTTTATCATCTTAATAACGTGTTATTGTATTCTTTTATTTGTCCTTATGAATATTACTTTTACTGTTTAGTCTGTTTTTTGTGGTATCTATATGACGTAGCTCTGTTCTCATAGATCCCGTCATTATGTTATTGTGTTATTCGTGTCAAATGCTTGCAAATATGCTTTATCTAGCTATATGTCTTCTTATGTAACTTTGTTACATATGACGTGGCTCTGTACTTATACATCTTGTAAATGTGTTCTTGTTCTATGGGAAATGTTTGTTTATATATTGGTTTATTTGTATAGTGATGAAGATAATAACACATTGTGACTGCTGTACCCCTATTTTATGTTAATAAGTTAAATTTACTTTCCTGATACAATTACATTATAAAATTGAGAATGGAAATGGGTAATGTGTCAAAGCGGTAACAACCAGACAATAGAGCAGACAATTATAGCATACTCATAAATGTGGATGGCGATGACGACAGTCATGATTCTGACAGCAGAGAGGCACCAGAGCTTTCTATTTTGACCGCCGATTCTGCCGGTTACAAACTCTGGAAGAAGTCTAGTAGTAAGTCCAGTGCTAGAACTTCTAGTTTGGAGAAAGTAAGTAAAAAAAACGTAAATCAAAGAAAGATGTGTTACAGGCTGTTTACGATAAGCAATTGTCAAAAATTGAAAATAACTTTAATATGAAGTTGGATAGACATTTGCAGTTATTTGCTTATTCTGTTGACAATGATCAGAGTAGGGAAAGTTCTGCTTTGATGATGGTTACAATGTGGATAACATCCCATTTGGGGAGCGTAGACCACCACTTGTCAGTCTGGAACCAAACTTGGATAAAAATTTGGGGGTCTACACATGTTTCTAGAAACAGAGATCAAGATGTGCTTTCAGAAATATCTATCAGTATGGGTGATAGAGAACACAATGCATTAGATATTTCGTCAGAAGATGATGATTATAGTTATAAAACTTTGATTAAAATTCCAAAAATATAAAATTTCAAAACTTTTTAAGACTTTGAATTGATAAGTGTTACACGGACCCATACTCCTTCATGAAGCAATATCCATCGGCTCTGCAGGTGGAGTTTCATCAATAAAATTGTTTACGGCACCTCGAAATGCAGTTCTCTCCCCAGTTGTTGATATGCCAAGCTTTTTCAGGTCGTCATCTGAAAGCAGTTTACACGTATCTAACGAATCAATACGCTGTTGTTTGAACAAACTAACCAAGGTGGTCTTCCCTATTCTTTCCAAAATTTCAACGACATCCGCCATGCCTACTTTTTCTTTTGGATGCCCTTATGCCTTTACTTTTTATAAACGCCATGCGTAATAACGTCCGAGAGGTCCCGTGTTCTTTCAACGATGTTTTAACATAATGAAGTCTTCACATAACGTCATATGTGTTTCTTACCTCGTAATACCCATTTGACATTACGATGTCACATCATGTAATGAAGTTTTCACAACATGTAATGAAGTTTTCACATCATGTAATGAAGTTTTCACATCATGTAATGAAGAATTCACATCATGTAAAGAAGAATTCACATCACGTTAAGAAGAAGTTACATCATGTAAGCAACATTTGCATCATGTCATAGTATTTTCTTATTAAAAGGCAGTGATGGCGTTCCATAGAAAAATATTTATCGTATATAATAGACGATAGAAAACTTATTACAATTCATTTTTAAATAAAATTTAGTATAATTTGAATAATAAATAATGCATTACTATTTAAAACAAAATTTATGATGTGCGTATCTACTAACATTTCTTTAGTGCCATTATAGAGGGTGGTAAAGGGTTATTTTCGTGAAACGTTTTCGGCCTTTTAATTTCCCGTATTTCCGTGTTTTGAAATTTTATTTCTCGTTTTCTCGTGTTTGGCTTGATATTCGTGCTTCGTATTTCCCATTATTTATTTTTCCGTGTTTCGTGTCTGTGCTCTTAATTTCTCGTGCATGTCCTGCATTTGATTAAAAAGTCTATGTGTTAAAATACCTTCTGAAATTTGTATAATCTAATAGTTTGTCCTCTACGAAACTCTTTCTAAACGCACATCGTTTTGTATTTTAATGTCCCCTATAGACATTCCAGTTTGTTTTACTTTATATAAAATTGGAAAAAAAACAAGTAAATAACAACTGCATGTTAGTGGTAGAGTCCACTACGAAACGTTTTTCTCTTATACTCGTTTGTAGGTGACAGTGTTGTACTCACAGTTTTACTGTGGACATATTCACATGTTTTATCCCCCCCCCCGCATTTCCTATATTGCAATAGTAACAAGAAGGATTCTATTCGTCAAAGCACGTACTAAACTGTACACTGATATTATTTTCTTAATTTTAAAACCAGATACTGAAGGAGATTTTACCCGTTTCATAGTGGACATAAATAATAATACTTTATCACTCTAGTCCATTTAATGTGCTCAATTTTTTGGCCAACAATTTAACTGCCGTTATAAAAGCATCACTTCCTTTGTAAAAAGCTGTTTATTAAAATATGTTGTATTAAGTAAAAATAACATTTATTTCTACCTTTTTGACATATTTTAGAGTATGAATGTTGGACAGTTGTGTTGGGGACATGCCATTTTGGTGTTCTGGGACTATCCAGGAATCAATATCTTATTAATCCCTCTAGAAATCGAATGTTTTTTGCTTAAAAATGTTAAATATAATTCAACGTACTGACAGCACAAAAAATTACTTGTAACGATCAATCGCATTTTTTAAAAGTGGACGGGACAGAAAATCACGTTTTCATTGAAAAACGCACATATATATTATATGTTGTGTTAATTTTATTCTGTTCAGTCTTTGTGTAGTTAAACGTATTCAACTTATATTTTGTCCCATTTGGATTATTTGGTAAGAATTAAACAATAAATGAACGAATATGATCTATTACACAAAAAAGCTCCATCTCATTGATGAATAAAAGTGCAGCGAATTTTCTATCCAATTCACATTTTAATAAACGGTTAAAAAACTTTAAAATACTTACAAATGAATGTCAGTTGCACATTTTAACATGCTATGCTAAATAATACTACAGAAAATTTAATGCGGGTATAATTTTCATTTTTATTTTTCACCTTTCATTCAACCCAAACTCCAATTGAAAAAAAACTTTGTTCTTAAGGTGGTACCCAACACTTTCCCTAAAATTAATTTGGCTCGTTTAATTTTTATAAAGTTTTGACAAAGTATTTACTTTGACCCTTTAACAAAAACATAAAAATTTCAAAAAATTTGAACCAACCATTTTATCAGAAAAATTACACTGGTTATATAGCAGTTTGACAAACACCAATTTTAATCACTGAGAAGTTTAATATTCCCTTTACAACACAGGGTAATTAAAACGTTTAGCTGACTTTACAGAGTTATCTGCCTGTAGTGTTAGGTACCACCTTAATTACCTTTGATCTCATTAATCCAACTTTTTTTTTACCTAAACTACCTATAATTTTAAAAAGTTGGATAAATGAGAATGAACCCATAATTACTTAGATTAAACAACAACCCTTTGTAAATTTACTCGGGCTCTTAATAAGGAAAATCCAATAATGTAAATATCACTATTACAAAGAAAAGCATTAAATTCTAATCCGACGCCTTTGAACTAAATAATAAAACAAAAATCCCCCTTTTCTCCATCAAATTGGTAACTTTTATAGATTCTAAGGACGTATACAAAATAGATTGTAATAACAAAGTATGTAAAGCGCTATGTCACATAAATTGAAAAAAAAAACCTTATTTAGTTTACATGCATTTTGATATATTTAGACACTTTCCAAAATGCCTAAAATCCAAACATTTTGTATGAGATGCATACTAGTGCGTTGACTATCAGTTTATTTTCATGCATTTTGTATAACGCCTGGATTTTTTTTGGCAATATGCCTTTACATTGAATGAAATTTTAGTAAAAAACTGAGCGATAAGTATTGACAAAAAAGCAGAATGCCTTTAGTAATCAGCTTGCTGGTTGTCACACCGTCACCTTGCGAGGATGACAACTCATATATTAGAATGTTTGAAAGAAAACACTCGTACTTAGGGAATAATTGTTTGTCATTGTGTGTAGTTGATCACCATTCATCTACCGTTATTTTGAATCCATCATTTTATGACAGATTTTGGACTTTTTAATCACAAATTACTTGTTTTTATACATGGACGATAAATGGCTGACCCGTGATAAGAGAGAGCCATATCTCTTGTACGTTAAAGACACCTGGCTTGTAGATTTTGAAAAACAGCAGGCTAATGTCGCTACAGATTGTTCCCTTGTCCTTAATATGTTTGATCTTGTATTAATAATTTTCATTTCTAATTTTTTATGCACAGTTATATTTATACAGCAAAGATCATCAGAAGTAATTTTTATTTCTAATTTTTAAGCACAGTTATATTTATAAAGCAAAGATCCTCAATGAAGACGAGTCATTGATGCAGGTTGAAGATTCAGACTACACGACCACGGCCGACACTCGGCTAACCGAGAGATTGGTCGGTTAATCTATATTGAGTATGCGGCTATATCAGCGGTTGGTCTGTTAATCGGGTCTGTTAATCAAGTGTTATCGAGAAAATCATTGACTTCCTGTCGGATTTGACAACGTTCTACTTTGATCAGACACAAAAATTTAGGCTGATTGAAAACGTTAATAATAAATTCACGCATATTCCAGCGGCCAATCAATATCACGCTATATTGAAGCGACACACCCTTCAATAAAATGCAAAGAAAGTCAAAATGAAAATGCTCTTACTAGAAGGATACTGTTGCACCGTATTGTCATTTTTTTTTACTCAAGAACATCTCATTCTTAACTTTTTCAATGGGAAAATATAAAGGTAGCATTTTTGTCGTGGCTAAATAACTCTTAACTGACACAATTTCAATTGTCCAACCCATTAACAGACTTATTCCCATAATTCTCACTAAAACATGGTATTATTCACGTTATTTAACAATTATGAAATATGTACTAATGTCAATTCATTTTTTAGAACCAAAGTACTATTTTGTGTCCTTTAAATGATATCTAAATTTTTTTGTTTCGCCTTTTATTAGAAAAAATGCTATACGTATAAGCATAAATACTACTTACTTGCCTTTTGGTTTTACTGAAAACTGCGAAGACTATGAAATGTTTTTAGAGGTGGAAAATGTTCTATGATAGATATAATTTTGTCAGACACTTATTTTTTTTTTTATTTGGTTCTTATAATATGCCAAAAATCAATATATTTAATAGATATTAACATTGTATTGTACGTTTTACTCTTAACAGACGTATTACCAACCCGATTAACTGACCAATCGCCCATATAGCCGCATACTCAATATAGATTAACCGACCAATCTCCCGGTTAGTCGAGTGTCGGCCGTGACTACAGAAACAATAAACGAACACTGTGAGGACCATGTAAAGAATGATTTAATGAAGTTATTTTCCATGGTAACGAAAGAAATAGCTAGGTTTGGATTCCTTCAGTATCTTTTGATGTTTTGAAATTTAATAGCAAATGATATAGACTTTATACAAATATTTGCTTATGATTGTTTTATGACAGTTTGAGGTTTTGGAGCTCTCCGACAATAATATTAATGCGATATCCGCTCAAAGAATGCGCCAACTTATAAGCAAACAAACCTACGCACTCGATAAGTTTATACAGAAAGATCAGAAAGAAACTGGCAAACACTACTCCTACGTTATTGATGTGATAAAAAACAATACCGGTATATACAGGGCAAAGGCTGTTATTTCAGATACACTTTCGTAAAACGGTACCAGTGTTTAAGCAAAAAGTTGCTGAACCAGGGGCATGGGAAGAAAGTCTCGCCCTTTAAACAAAACGTTCATCGGACCTTGTTGACAAATATTTCATATCAACTTTACAAATAATAAACGAGGATCTTGAAGTATAGAGTCTGACTGGGTATACTAACGTTGTTTATCATCTTAATAACGTGTTATAGTATTCTTTTATTTGTCCTTATGCATATTACTTTTACTGTTTAGTCTGTTTTTTGTGGTATCTGTTTGACGTGGCTCTGTTCTCATAGATCCCGTCATTGTGTTATTGTGTTATTCGTGTCAAATGCTTGCAAATATGCTTTATCTAGCTATATGTCTGTTTATGTAACTTTGTTACGTATGACGTGGCTCTGTACTTATACATCTTGTAAAAGTATTTCTGTTCTATGGGAAATGTTTGTTTACATATTGGTTTATTTGTATAGTGATGAAGATAATAACACAATTGTGACTGCTGTACCCCTATTTTATGTTAATAAGTTAAATATACTTTCCTGATACATTTACATTATAAAATTGAGAATGGAAATGGGTAATGTGTCAAAGCGGCAACAACCAGACAATAGAGCAGACAATTATAGCATACTCGTAAATATGGATGGCGATGACGACAGGCATGATCTGACAGCAGAGAGGCACCAGAGTTTTCTATTTTGACCGCCGATTCTGCCGGTGACAAACTCTGGAAGAAGTCTAGAAGTGCTAGAACTTCTAGTTTGGAGAAAGTAAGTAAAAAAACGTAAATCAAAGAAAGATGTGTTACAGGCTGTTTACGATAAGCAATTGACAAAAATTGAAAATAACTTTAATGTGAAGTTGGATAGACTTTTTCAGTTATTTGCTTATTCTGTTGACAATGATCAGAGTAGGGAAAGTTCTGCTTTGCCAATGGTTACAATGTGGATAACACCCCATTTGGGGAGCGTAGACCACCACTTGTCAGTCTAGAACCAAACTTGGATCAAAATTTGGGGGTCTACACATGTTTCTAGAAACAGAGATCAAGATGTGCTTTCAGAAATATCTATCAATATGGGTGATAGAGAACACAATGAATTAGATATTCCGTCAGAAGATGATGATTAAAGTTATAAAACTTTGATTAAAATTCCAAAAATATAAAATTTTAAAACTTTTTAAAACTTTGAATTGATAAGTGATACACGGACCCATACTCCTTCGTGAAGCAATATCCATCGGCTCTGCAGGTGGAGTTTAATCAATAAAGTTGTTTACGGCATCTCGAAATGATGTTCTCTCCCCAATTGTTGATATACCAAGCTTTTTCAGATCGTCATCTGAAAGCAGCTTGCACGTCTCTAACGAATCAATACGCTGTTGTTTTAACAAACTAACCAAGGCGGTCTTCCCTATTCTTTCCAAAATTTGAACGACATCCGCCATGCCTACTTTTTCTTTCGGATGCCCTTATGCCTTTACTTTTTATAAACGCCATGCGTAATAACGTCCGTGAGGTCCCGTGTTCTTACAACGATGTTTTAACATAATGAAGTCTTCACATAACGTCATATGTGTTTCTTACCTCGTAATACCCATTTGACATTACGATGTATATCTTTTCGCCCAATGTAATAGAATTATGACATAATGATCTTTTAACATAACGTAAAGAAAGTGTCGCATCATGTAATGAAACTTTCACATCATGTAATGAAGTTTTCACATCATGTAATGAAGTTTTCACATCATGTAATGAAGAATTCACATCATGTAAAGAAGAATTCACATCACGTTAAGAAGAATTCACATCATGTAAGCAACATTTGCATCATGTCATAGTATTTTCTTATTATAAGGCAGTGATGGCGTTCCATAGAAAAATATTCATCGTATATAATAGACGATAGTAAACTTGTTACAATTCATTTTTAAATAAAATTTAGTATAATTTAAATAATAAATAATGCATTACTATTTAAAACAAAATTTATGATGTGCGTATCTACTAACATTTCTTTCGTGCCATTATAGAGGGAAAATAAAACGTTTCGGCCTTTTAATTTCCCGTATTTTCGTGTTTTGAAATTTTATTTCTCGTTTTCTCGTGTTTGGCTTGATATGCGTGCTTCGTGTTTCCCATTATTTATTTTTCCGTGTTTCGTGTCTGTGCTCTTAATTTCTCGTGCATGTCCTGTATTTGATTAAAAAGTCAATGTGTTAAAATACCTTCTGAAATTTGTGTAATCTAATAGTTTGTCCTCTACGAAACTCTTTCTAAACGCACATCGTATTGTATTTTAATGTCCCCTATAGACATTCCAGTTTGTTTTACTTTATATAAAATTGAAAAAAAACCGAGTATTTTTCACCTTTCATTCAACCCAAACTCCAGTTGAAAAAAACCTTTGTTCTTAATTACCTTTCATCTCATTAATCCAACTTTTTTTTTACCTGAACTACCTATAATTTTAAAAAGTTGGATAAATGAAAATGAACCCATAATTACTTAGATAAAACAACAACCCTTTGTAAATTTACTCGGGCTCTTAATAAGGAAAATCCAATAATGTAAATATCACTATTACAAAGAAAAGCATTAAATTCTAATCCGACGCCTTTGAACCAAATAATAAAACAAAAAACCCCCTTTTCTCCGTCAAATTGGTAACTTTTATAGATACTAAGGACGTATACAAAATAGATTGTAATAACAAACTATGTACAGCGCTATGTCACTAAATTGAAAAATAACCCCTTATTTAGTTTACATGCATCGTGATATATTTAGACACTTTCCAAAATGCCTAAAATCCAGACATTTTGTATGAGATGCATACTAGTACGTTGACTATCAGTTTATTTTCATGCATTTTGTATAACGCCTGGGGGAAGGGTAGGGGAAAAATTTGGTTGCTTATATAGGGAATCACTGAAGGCTGAACGGAGCGGGCCCCCTCTTAGGCAGTCAGTGGGCCCCCTCTTATGGAAATTTCTGGATCCGCCACTGCATATCGTTGTGAATATAATACGTAATAATGTGCGACTGTCATACAAGTGAGACGTTTAGCTAGCTATCAAACCAGGTTTAATCCTTCATTTTCTACAGAAGACAATGCATTCTATGACAGTTGTTGTCCATTCGTTTGAGGTGTTTGAGCTTTTGATTTTGACGTTTGAATAGAGACTTTCAGTTATAAATATTCCGTGGAGTTCAATATTTTTGTGATTATATTTTTTTAAACATCACACAATAATATCCTAAATACTTTCTTTCACAGTTTAGGTAATCCAAAGAATATACAATGGGCATATGCAATAAATTTGATTGGCCTTCATCACCATCTGTTTTCTTTCACTTTAAAAGTTCACATTTCGCCCATAGACAAAAAAAAGTGAGGACAAAGTGACCTCTACAACCTAATAAAGCAAAGAACCAAGAGATGGGAAGAGACCAGAGGTTCAATCAATGTGACAGAAAGCAAAGCACACAACCAACTTTGTCTTGCCATTTAAAAAAAACAGGAAGCAATAGGTTAGAATACACAACAAGAACTAAATGATCGATATTCAGATAAAGCAATGAAACATGGAACTGAAAATGAAATAAATACGTTAGCTACTATTTATTCAAATGTTTTGCCATCATATTTACCAAATCTAAGTTGTTACGAAGAAGATATTAGAATTTTGAAAAATGGAAGTCGTGATATCGTGGGGATGTCTCCCGACGGAAGTTTACGAACATCACAGAAAAATTTGATTATCTCAGAAAATATCAAATTTGCCCGATATCAGTAAACAAATACAACACTCTTGTTTATTAATAATTCGATTAATCGAAACAAATAAACGCATGATTTTACGGGAATTACCACAAGGCAAATCGTACAGAGTTACCGCAAACGGGAAAATTCTTAAAAAATAGAATGAACCGGTTAGTGGTACTGACAATACTGACATGGACAATTAGGACAACACCCGGAACAGTGGTACTATAAGAATGGGACACTTAAATATTTGCGGATGGACTCAAAATAATATGGAATTACGTTCAGCAATTTTATAGGAAGTGAATGCGGACATTTTTAGTATCTGTGAAACGCAAGAAAGAAATCAATTACATTAAAGTTGATGGTTATACTTGGAAAGGATTTAATAGACAATATATAGTTATCAAAAGTACCAGGATTACAATTTAATACGCCAGACGCGCGTTTCGTCTACATAAGACTCATCAGTGACGCTCAGATCGAAATAGTTAAAAAGCCAAACAAATACAAAGTTGATGAGCATTGAGGACCCAAAATTCAAAAAAGTACATAGGAATGCCCCAAAGGCATCAGGTGGTGTAGGACTCTTGATTAAAAACTGGATTTTTGAAGAATATAAATATGAAACGATTGACATAATACGAGATGGCATTATGTGTGGTAAATTTCAGTCAAAAAGCACAGATTTCAACTTTATTGTATTTTCGTGTTACATGTACCTACCTCCTGAAAACTCCGTTTGGGGAAGAGACTCTCAAGGATATTTTGCACACATCTTATCTGATATATACGAACAATGCGATATGGACGCTATTTTTTACTCTGGCGATTTTAACTCAAGAATAGGATCACTGAAGCATTATTCTGATTTTGTTGAATTACCGTCTCGATTATTGCTTGATAAAACCGTTAACCAACATGGAAACACCTTCTTGGAATGTTTGAACAAATCGAAAATGTGCGTCTTGAATGGAAGGTTCGATCAAGATAAAGATAACTTCACATTCATTTCAGGTAGAGGGAAATCCGTGGTAGATTACATTTGTATCCCGCAAGATTATCTAGACCAGTTTATTTCGTTTGAAACAATCACAACAAGATCTATTGTAGAAAAGGCAAATCTGTTTAACTTCCTTGGTGAACGTAGCAGACTTACGGATCATTCAGTCTGCCGTACGGTGACCTATAGTTGTTAATTTCTGTGTCATTTTGGTCTTTTGTGGATAGTTGTCTCATTGGCAATCATACCACATCTTCTTTTTTTATATTGGTAACAGAATTTCGATCTATAAAATCCATATTTACCGACAGCATTCCAGGCAGCCCTACTCAATCAACGAAGCGATTTAAATTGAAATTAATGCCAATTATATGTTTTCTTCCGATATGTGTAAAATTGCATTGCAAAATGTTATAAGTCACATTGAACAAACTAGAGAAACGCAAGAAAATATATAATATAAGAAAATATATACACGGAACTTTGTGATATAATAATACAGGAGATGAACGATAAAATTCGAGTTTTTAACACCAGTGGATCCTCAAAAACGGCTAAAGGCGAAAACGCAATTTTGGAACGATGACCTACAAACGTTATGGAATGATATGCATTTAAAAGAAAAACAGTACTTGAAGTTCAAAGGACGTACCAATGTGAAAAATGAACTAAGAACAAAGTTTCAGTTAGCGCAAAAAACTTTTGACCGCAAGCTACGCCAATATGAAAGGCAATATAAACAAAGTATGTGCAGTGACATTGAAACTATGACGACGAATATAACAAAATCAAACAGCTAGGGACTCGTAGACAACCCTCTATTCCAATGGAAATATATGACAAAGATGGTGAAATTGTTAGTGATGAAAAGGTTGTTTTAGAAAAATGAAAAACAGATTTTGAAAATATATATAATATGGATAGTTCAGCGGACGATTTTGATGGTAATTTTCAAAAATATGCCTCCAGTCATAAAGTCTTATTAGAAGAAAGAATGCTTGATCTTTTGTTTATTGAAAATGAAGAGCTGAATTCAGCTATAACTATAGATGAAATTAGGCGACTTGTCTCAAGAACAAAAAACGGTAAATCATGTATTATTGATAATATCCCTTATGAAGTATTAAAGACAGAAAAAGTGATCGCCGTCCTTTTCGGGAGAAATACAAAAGGAAAGTTATGTAAGGTGTAAAGGACGAAAGACAGGGAATTTGAATTCCAATTAAAAAAACAATAGCATGATTGATAGGCCCGAAGTGTTCCTTTGCAGCAGGGACCTACAAACCCTTATAGATGTGTTGCACGAGTTTATGATAGCATGTTACTCTCTCCGCACGAGAACTATGTTTTTTCGCCTCTATAATGACCAGACGTTGTTAATTGTCCATCTTGCACAACCAACCGAACGCTCTACATTGACAGGTATAGGTTTACCAGAAAATTAAAAGATCGAAATTATCATATATCTATATGCCACAGTCACCTCTTCATATACTGACTGGATCGAAGCTTAAACAAAGAACTATATAGGTGTCTCGTCACCTGTTTCACAAGATTATGTTTCGGGTAAAGGCCAGCTGTCTGGTAGCACTAGCATTCTCAATATAATATAATTAATATTCGAACTGTCATTTTAATGTTAATTGTTCTGTTTTGTAATTCCCGGAATTATTGTCCATAGACATACACCATGATGATTTGACCATTAAGATGAAGGATGCACGCTTCTGCTTTGATGAGTGATATATATTTTGACTCGTGACTATTTTCCAATCAGATGTTTGAGTTAACCCCCATTTCGCAGTTCCAAATACCAAATTTGAAGTACACACAATTTTGTGCATAAGCATACAATTTTGGAGTCGCACAGCTCAATGCTCTTCTGTCAGAGTAAGACATGTCGTTCACGGCTTTAAAAAATAGTATTGGCAAACCACATTCTTTTCAATTGTATATCATAGGTTACAGTTTACATTGTAAAAATATGTTTAGATTATAATAAAATTAACGGTACCAATTTTCTTGCACCAGATGCGCATTTCCACAATACATGTCTCTTCAGTGATGCTCGTGGCCAAAATATTTGAAATCCAAAGCTTATATAAAAGATGAAGAGCTATAATCCAAAAGGTCCAAAAGTATAGCCAAATCAGTGGAAGGAATCAGAGCTTTGCATGAGGGAGATACATTCCTTAATTTATAATAATTTCTATCATTTTGTAACAGCAATTTTAATAACACAAAAAAAAAATCCGTATTTTCATTACTGGGCCGTTGATACCCTCGGGGACTTATAGTCCACCAGCAGAGGCATCGACCCAGTGGTAATAATAAAATTAACAGTACCAATTTTCTTGCACCAGATGTGCATTTCGACAATAAAATGTAACATGTCTCTTCAGTGATACTCGTGGCCAAAATATTTGAAATACAAAGCTTATATAAAAGATAAAGAGCTATAATTCAAAAGGTCCAAAAAGTATAGCCAAATCCGTGGAAGGAATCAGAGCTTTGCATGAGGGAGATACATTCCTTAATTTATAATAATTTCTATCATTTTGTAACAGCAAATTTTAATTACACAAAAAAAATCAGTATTTTCATGCCAGTACTGGGCTGATGATACCCTCGAGGACTAATAGTCCACCAACAAAGGCATCGACTCAGTGGTAGTAATAAAATTAACGGTACCAATTTTCTTGCACCAGATGCGCATTTCGACAATACACGTCTCTTCAGTGATGCTCGTGGCGAAAATATTTGAAATCCAAAGCTTATATAACATGGCTTTTTCCATATTGGCCCTGGTATCATCCTGAGACTCCCATATCGGCCTCGAGGCTTTATCCGAAGGCCGATATGGGTCGAGGGATGATACCAGGGCCAATATGAGAAAGACATGTTTTAATCTATTTATCACATATTTAAGTTCTGCAGAATACAGACACAAAGTTCAAGTATTACAATTTAAGGACACATAACAGGTAAAATCTTAAATATTGTATCACAAAAGTGTCGTTAAGGACGCAATGAAGTGACGTCAAGAATCAGGGCACAATATCAATGTACTCTTTTTTGCCCCGGGCAATTTTGAGGTTATTGCATTAGCAAAACCCAACGTATTCGTAACAAATATGTAATAAAATAATTTATAAAATTTATTATTGAATGCTTAGGCCACACCAATTTAATTCCTTGTTCTACGGATTTTTGGACTCCAAAAATTGGGTCGAGCGAGCGATTTGAAAATTTTAATAAAAAAATATTTAATTTGCAAATTTTTGAGGCGAAGCTTTAAAAGTAAAGGCGAGCGATTATAATGTTTTTTTGTAAACATAAAATAGTAGGTTTTGACTATATTAAAGCTTGATTTATCACTTATACCTTGACATTTCTTTAATTTATGATGTATTTTTTCCCTGTTCAATAAGAAATAATTGAATAATTAAATCCTGTCTATGTATGTGTGACTGACAATGAGGCAATTCTCCATCCAAGTCATAACCAGGTTCAGAACAACCCCTTAATGTTATGAATATCCTGTTTATGAGGGGTCAATATAAGTTATAATATTATTTTTTTTTGTAAAAACACTTTTAGTACAAAAGGGCTAATATTTGCCCAAAGAACTATACTATCTATATGGTATTAAATGGTCAAAACATGTCCAAGTATTTTTTAATATTCCTGGACTTTAACCATGTTAACACATTTACTTTAACAGTTTAATATTATTCAAAATAAGTGGACCACTCTTTTGGAAAAGTTGTTTAAAATATAATGTATTTCTCCTCTTTTTGAGTTAAAAAATTCTAAGTTTTCAAAGGTTTTGTATAGTAGCACTTTATAAAATTAATCCTTAGTATTTCTATTTTCTTTTCTACAACAGTACACATGGTAAAATGACCCCTTCAAGGCCCTTGTCTGAGGGATAACCTAATAATAACAAACATAGGTCAAAGTAAGACCTTTTACACAGAGCTTTGATCCAGACCAAACAGCAAGCTATAAGGGACCACAAATTAGTATTGTACACAATTCGAACAGGAAAACCAACGATCTAATTTATATTTCCAAACGGGAAAATACCAATGAACCACATCAACAAACGATAACTGCTAAACGACAGGTCCCTGAATCAATCAGGACAGGTGCACAAACCTGCAGCGGGTATGACCGTCAGCATACATTGAAATTGCAGTTGAAGGCAAATCTTTCAGAAGTTCTTTTTACTTTATTTTAACAACGAACTTTTTTCCTTTTGAGAGGGAATATAAGTCAGGGGGAAAGAAACCAATGTTTTGTTCTGTAGAGGTATTTCCGCTGTTATTATTAGTTACATAGTGTGCTAGTGACCTAATACGGTATATATGGGTTCAGTAAATTCCATATGGGGTGAGAGCGAAGCTCGAATCCCCTTATGGAATTTACTGACCTCATATATACCGTATTACGTCACTAGCACACTATGTAACGAATTTATCTTACCGACTATCTTTACGTGTGAAATAAGCCCCCGCCCCCTTCTTACCTAAAAAGGAATATAAAGGGACGTAACTCCACTTCTAACCGTGTATGAGTAAAGCCCCGCCTCCCTACTAACCTAAAATCAAATATACACGGTTTGCACGCGGACGCTTTTAACCAATCATATTCCTGGAAATGTATACGAGGTAAGATAAATAGTTATATCAGAGCACTTCCACGTCTTGGAATAAATTGGTTTCATGCTGAAACAAATATTCTCGTGACAGATATGTACAGTGTCGTGGGGTGCTTATAGGTTTAAATCGTTATATAAAGGTTATACTGTGATTTTAAAAACAAATGTTGAGATCTTTTTATAATATTTATCAAAAAAAAAAAAAAAAAAAACGGTGCGGAAAACGGACATGATTACCTTTCCGGATGCGGGAAGCGGGAATATAATAGAAAAAAATCTGTTTTGAAAAAAATAGGTGCGGGCGGGTCCGTCGAACAAGGAATTAAATTGGTGTGGCCTTAGTTGAATTTGCGCTTAAATTTGTTTCCTAATACTTGACAGTTTACCAGTATCATATGTTTATGTGAATCCTACGCCAGATAGGCATATGCATATCTTCTGTAAACGGTACTATTTAGTATACACTGATGCCGATTGCCGAAGTGAATTTCAAAACATATGTGCCGAAAGTAATTATTTGTCCTGTTTTGTATATCAACGATATATACCAATTTATTTTCTTTGCATGCAGCTTTCCCTTTATTTGTCTTGTACTTTGATCATTGTCCTTATGGTTGTGGCTGGCTATTTTTGCATTTAAATGTCTGGTTTTTGGCTTTGAACGTTTTTGTTTATGAAGGTGAATTTTCCAAAAAGACCAAAAAAGTGAAGAAGTATATTTAAACATATACATATTTTTATATATATGTATATAAAAAGAGATTTGATTGCCAATTACACAACTCTCCACAAGAGACACAAAAACATACTGAAGGTCAACGTACGATTGTATTAGCAATGAGCAAAGCCCATATCGCATAATCAGCCATAAAAGGCCCCAAAAAAATGGTCGTCCCGTCATTCCGTTTTTTGTCAAGTCACTTCTTTGGAACACAAAATAAACATTATTCACTAAAGAAGATTTATTACCAAATTACATATGTACAATAATTCTTATATCTGAAAAAAATAAAATAATCATAAAAATCTGAGGAAAATTCTAAACGGAAAGTCAAATGATAAAACATATCAAACGAATGGACAACAACTGTCATATTCCTGACTTGGTACATGCATTTTCAAATGAAACACAATAGCAAATAAAAATATTTCAACCTAGTAAAAATTATGTTTTTGTATCTTTTGTTTTCCTTCGTATTGGTTTTGACTTAAGACTCTGTACACGACTTGTATTTATATTAGCAACAGCAACAAAGAACCCTTGCAGCCCACAAAGAATTGTAAACAAGACGTCTAACCACTGCAATTCGCAGATTGCAGAGATGATTCCCGTGGTCCAAAAAACTCCGGACAGGGCAACAAGTCTTAGGTAAATCTGTGCATCTTTGTATAAATTCAGTTTGCGTACGTGTTTCAAATCCAATCGTGCCCTACAAATGTAGGAAATAATGTATGTTAGACAAACAAAATTTATCCCCACTGACAAAACCACGGGTCCCGAAAACAAAACTACATTTGAAGGATACCGATTTGGAAAGCACACTGCACCACCATATCCTAGTGACCAATTCTCTGGGCCAGTTTGATCAATTACAACTCCTTGCACAACAATCAGTAAAGGGATAAGAATACCAATAAAAGTTATTTGGCGCCGTTTGCGCACAAGGTCTCGCTTTGGCTCTTCTCTCCCATTTTTTATTGCTAAAAGGACAGACATAATATAAAGAACTGCAATTGACATGAATGCAAAAACAGTCAACCATAGAAAGTGGAGTGTTACGCCGACAACATAGCATAGTATTGGAATACTTGATGCTCCAATACCAAATATGAAGAACAGGTTTGATACTAAAAGTGATATTGACAGGTTCTCTAAATTTGAGCCTGGAATAGTTGAATTAAGTTCGTGTTTCCTGTTAAAAAATATCAACACGACTAATGAGATAACGGACACTGAGAAACAAATAAACGTCATAATTGCTGAAACTGACCAATTTGAGGAGGACTGGTCATTACCAATATCATCGGTATTGGGACAACGGACATTATCTGCATCAATGTTAAATGATCCATTAGGCATGACATCAATAGTAACTTGTTGATCTATACAAAGTTTATCAAAATTAAAATCAGTATACAAATCTTCACTTTTCAAATAACTTAAAAAAGATTCAAGTGTATCTGCCTTAAATGAAAAATAATATAGTGAATAAAATTCAACTGGTTGATTTCCCATGCTTATGATATCCTTTCTGTTTTCTATCTGAACAATGTATTCCTTTGCACCGCTTCTGATAATGATATTTGTGTTCCGTCCATTAAATAAGTTTTCTAATAAACGTTTTTCATGATGGAATACCTTCTTCAGAACTTTTACCGTTACTTCAACTTTAAGCATCGTTTTACTTTCGCTTGCTTCTATTACAATTAGTCCTGTGAATTCCGTTAAGTTTGTAACGGAGAGTGGAAAAACTGATACAAATCCTATTCTGATGAGCTCCTCATCTGTATAATTCTTTGTTGATATCACATAATAAACCAGATGTATCTTGAAATTGAGATACGTTTCTAAATGTGAACACATATTACTTCTCTCAACCTGCAAATGAATAAATGTTTTTAAAAAATCACACATACACACATATGCGTCTCCCCAATCTTCTGTTTTTGATCAAACGGTCATTGAAGTATTATATTTAATACAACCATTTAAGATAGGTTTAGTCATTTCTTCTTTGAGTCTGAACGACTTAGAAAGCACCGTATCATACCATGAGGACATGACCATGTAAATGTGTTTAGAGTATCTCTCTCGTGCAGTTAATGTCAGATTAATGTATACCCCAGCAGAATTATAGATAAACAACCACAATATTTTTAAGAGATATGTTAACACAATAAGTACAAATAGATGGAAGTAGTGATGTTGTATTTGGTTCTTTAGTTTAACTCCGAATTAGTGTTTATCTCGCTACGCTACGTTTTAAGTTTTGCAAAGCAATCGCACCATTGTTTCGAAGTTTTTCCTTCTGTTTATCTATTTATGAAAGACAAAGTGATCAACTTTTATTCTTATGTAAATGGTAGATTTAAAAGTTTATGTTTTCCTGCACTCAGTTAGAAACTTGTCGCCAAAAAATAGATTGTTTTTCGCTGAAGAAAAAAATCCATTGCAACCCCCTCCCCCAGAAAATCTAATGGTTGCTGCAATAAAAGAAAGATTTAAGAATTCAACCAAAAAAAACAGTGTGGTCACCGAGTTAGATAACATAGATACATGTAAGTAATGTACAAACGAGGCAACGATAATTTTCGGTTTAAAGTTGTTCAATCTCATTGCATGTTACTTAAAGTCGTAATTATTAAATAAACTAATACAATATAAATAACAATCTGCAATGTAAATTGAGATATTCCTTTTAAATGATTATGAAATTATAACGATTACACAAACTCATTATATGCATCGTAGACGGTCCGAGTTTACTTATTTGTTGTAGACACTAATTACATTTTTTAGATATTCAAATCTCTCCTTTTATACTTTGTATTAGTTGTCGTTTTAGATAGTCCCAGGTGTATTTTTTGTAGACTGTCCGCGTTGTCTTGAACCCGTTTAGCCATTAGAATTATATAATAGAAATGTACTTTCAATCTAGAAATAAACCTTATTTTCAAGGTTTGTTGATCCAAGTTCTTCGTTATGTGATGTAAATTACAATAAGATAAAAAAAAAAAAAACCTGCAAAATTAATAATTACCTCTATGGACCATTCTTTGCAGGAGTTAACATCATCTACATATGACTTTGGTTCTCTGAAGGAGAAAATGACAGACAAACTGTGGATTTCATTAAATTTCCACACAATGAACAGGAGGTTTATGAAACAAAAAAACATATGCTGTCTTTCATTTCTAGATATACAAAAAGAGTTCCTGTATACATCAAAACTTCTTCCATCAGTTTGCAATATTGGATTGACATATTTCTTACATAGAGGATGGTTATTTACTATCATTTCTGCTACACACGTCCTTAATTCAACATCAGGAGGTGGTATGAGTTCGTAATCAGCCTCTGTGAACAATAAAGTCAGCTTTGACAGTTTTGTTAAATTTGAAAATTGGTCCATTTCTTCGGCAGTCATTTTTGCATTGTAAAATCTGATTTCAAATGGAATATAGTCAGAAACATTATTACAGATTGCACAGTACATATTTTTGAAAATATCAACGTTTTTATAGTCAACAACGGGTGGACCATTTTCTATCATGTTGTCTCTTTGACATTTTTCTTTAATGGTATTATCGAGATATTCAAAGGAACACATCGATATTGTCTGAAATCCTTTCATGTTGTATTTCTCTGTATTTTGTTTCATACACTTATATCTATCTGGAGTAATGTTCGTGATCAAATTGTGTTTTTCACAACAATCTTTGTAAACATTACATTTTTCATCACAGTAGCAGTACCGATCTAAATCTTTCGGGAATTTACACACACCATATAATAAACATTCATCTTCCAACATGTTCGGGTAAGTAGACGTCTGTTCATCTGATTTGGTTGTTTTTTCTGAAGGAGTTGCTTTGCCTATTTTATTCCTATACATGTCAGTACCATTGACTTGAAATATACTTCTAGAAGTTGTATCAGACGTTGTTATTTCGTTTACATTATTCCATGACCCGTCAGTACTGGTTAATTGTTCCTTACCACTAGATATTGTATCTGATGTTGTTTGATTTATCCATTCTTGTCCACGTACGAGAAGCCATAAACGCAGATAAACAATGAAAATTTCATCGTTCCTGTTTTTATTTAAATCTTTTGTTTTTCTCTCATGAACACAGTTTTATACCAGATGATATGAACAGATATTTTTATTAATATGTGTATGTGAATACACGTATTCTTATTAATAATTTTTATAAATTGCAGAACAGATGCTTAAATTATGAAATTTGTGTATTGGTTGTTTTTTAGTTTATCCATTATTGTCATGACCATTCGTAAATTTTAATGCAAAACTCCGCCTCATTGGGCGTAGTATATTTTGTAACAAACTCCATCTTTTTAAACGTAGTTAAAAATGTGTTATGAAAAAGGGAGTGGCATATATATCAAAAACTATATTTTAGGTGGCACATTTTACAATTGTTTAGCATTTTAAAAGGCTTCAACTTATGTTAAATTTTCTTGTTTACTAATACTAAACTAATATTATAATAGCATAACACTCATGACATGACTTCATTTCAAATCACATTTATAACCTGATAGGTTGACAGAAATTAATGATTGACAATAACAACTGAAACATAAATAGAAGGAAATATACCACTGTTTTTCTATCTAGATTAGTTTTCAAGATATGTAATAAAAAGGAATGATAAAATTGCAAAACAAATTCCTCATTTAAAAATAATAAGTTTCTTGATGAGTATGATGATGGTATGTTTTCGGTTCCTCTAATATTCAACTTCATGTTTTCCGAAATGTTTTGTTACCTTTAAAATGTCATGCACATATCAAATGAAAAATTACGGACAAGAACTCTTAGTTGAATCACCTAGTTGTTTGGTCATAATTGCATGTGGGCAATATGTGGAGCAGGATCTGCTACCCTTCCGGCGCACCTAGGATCACCCCCAGTTTTTGATGGGGTTCGTGTTGCTTAGTCTTTAGTTTTTTTTTTTATGTATTCTGTACTATTAGTTGTCTGTTGTTCTTTTTCTTTTAGCAATGGCGTTGTCATTTATTTTCAATATATGATTTTGACTATCCCTCTGGTATCTTTCGTCCCACTTTTTGTAGATCTTGTATTGCTAGTATTTTTTTTGGCTATCTTTTATCTTTTTCTGAGTAATATCCAAGCACGAAAATAAGTCAAAAAGGAAATTACTGCAATATGGAGTCATCTAAAAATTTTTGTGCAACTGAGAAGTAGGTTGATCTTAAGATCTTAGCAATGTTGGCCCTAGTCGGGTTTTCTCTATATATTATGGTTTTCAAGGTACAATACACTTAATGTGTTTTACTCTTTATGTTTTTTTGATTAACCAATGTTGCCATGTTGGTTGATTTACAGGTACAAATAGAGTACAAAACCTCTATATAAGTGACCAATCTTTAGGTCCGTATAGTCGATTAAAAGGATAGACGATTTTCTTAAAAGTTTACTACAACTATGATGGAAGCAAATAAGGCAGCACAAAGTCCTTTTAAAAGGGAGAGAAGATAGAAATTGATATAAACGAAGTAGATAACTTTTGGATTAATATTCATTGAACTTGGCAAAAGAACGAGGTAAATCTTCAATGATGTGATAATAGAAGATCCAAATCGTGAAATTCGTGCTTAAATAATTCCCGTGGAAAGGTGTGTAATCGTGGTTTTACGTAAGTAACATATCGGACGTGAGTGTAATTGACACTATTTTTATTTATTTTCTGATATAAGCTCTCCTTGTATCAAAATTCTTAGTAAGAAAAGTTAGTATAATTCTATGAGTTTATTAGCAAAATATTTAAACATAAATTTATCACAGATTTTAAATATGAAATCAAACATGGAAAGATTTATTTAAAAAAACTAAAATTAAAGTATAATAAATTGTGGTATTCATCTTTAAACGAAGACCGAAAAAATATGTCATTTGGAAATAAACTTAGAACATTCAGACTTTTTAAGAGAAATATAAATCTTAGAATTCAGATGACAACATTCAAAATTAGTAACCATGATCTAGAAATAGAAAGAGGTAGATACAGGGACTTCAGGAAATGGATAGAATTTGTAATCTTTGTAAAAAAGAATTGGAAGATGAACTCCATTTTTTACTAAAATTAGGAGATGACTGAATTGTATTTTAAGCTTGGCCTTCGTAAAACGTAGATTTTACTGTCGAAAATTGAGTTTACCTAGTGAGGCTGAGCACCAATGCAGCATATCAAAATAATTACCATTTAAACAATATTTTGGCGTAAAATGACATAAATGATAAAGTCCGCGAAACTGTTGCATTGTATGAAGCAACTAAACAATGTGACGTCATTTGTATACTCATGATGTCAAACATAAACACTAGACAAAAAGAGGAATTTGAGGCTCAAAATGTGATTTTTTAAAAATTTAATTGGTGAGAAATTACATACCGAGAATAATCGGAATAAAGATGGTGGCTCTCTTAGTTACGGACTGATAGAACGTGGAATTTACCCCTTCAAAATATATGTGAACGTCAATTAAAATTATTGTTACAAAATAATTGCATTAGAATATTCATCTTTAAAGTCTGAGATAGTTTCAAAAACTTTTAGGAATTTTGGTCTTCAATGCTCTTCAACATCGTACTTTATTTGGACTTTTTTTTACTTTTTTTGGATTCGAGCGTCATTGAGGAGTCTTTTATAGAAGAAACGGGCGTCTGGCGTATATAAAAAAATTAGTCCTGGTATCTATGATGAGTTTATTTACAACCACTGGGTTGATGACACTGCTGGTGGAGATTTATTTCCCTGAGGGTATCACCAGCCCAGTAGTGAGCACTTTTTGTGCTGACATGAATTATCATTGATCTGGTTATATTTATAAATTAACTGTTTACAAAATTTTGAATTTTTGAAATACTAAGGCTGCATAGATTACGTTAGCTGGATTTGGCAAAACGTTTAGGAATTTTGGTCTTCAATGCTGTTCAACTTCGTACTTTATTTGGCCTTTTTTTGGTTTCGAGCGTCACTGATTTTGTAGACGAAACGCGCGTCTGGCGTATATAAAGAAAATTAGTCCTGGTATTTGTGATGAGTTTATTTCCATTATTTCCAACAAAGTTAAAAGTTACAAAAAAAATTCACAATTTAGATCTTCAATTACAATTTTTTTGGCTAATATCCATTGAAGATAATCACATTTTTAATCAAGTCAGCAATTTAATTAATAATTTAAATGTTGTTCGAAAACAGCTATTACAAACTAAGTAAAGTTATAGATTTTACTGTAAAAAAGACAGAGGCATAATTCAAATTTTGTAATTTTACCTTGTTATTACATGTATATGCTTATAAAAACACCAGGGGCCAGTTTCAAAAAGCGGTCTTAAGACTAAGACAGGTATAAGAATGGTCCTACGACATATCTTAGTCGTTAATGGGTTTTACAAAGTGGTCATAACTTATGACATATCTTAAAGTGTGTCATAAAGTTAGGACTACACGATATGTGTCTTATAATGGTCCTAAGTTAAGACATCGTTACGATCGATGTCCTAACATGAGTTGTAAACAAATATGGTGGCTGTAGTTTTCATGTACATCAGACGACAACATCAAAACATACGCAGAAACAGAATTTTCCGAGACCCTGACTATCCTTAGGATTACCTAGATGACACAGAAATAATAAGAAAATACAAACTATCACGTCTTATTATAACAGATATCTGCAGAATGTTTGAATTTGATATTCAAAGACCAACGAGGAGATCTCGCGCTTTCCCTGTCTTTTTACAAGTCATGGTTGCTTTGGGATTTTTTGCAACTGGGAGTTTCAGCTAGTCTATACCAACGTCAAAACATTTCAATCTCGAATGTTTCAAGAATTACCCGTGATGTGACAATGTGTCTGAAAAATGTATGCTATAATTATATAAAGATGCCAACTGATCGAGTACAGCTGCATGACATCATGGAAGGCTTTTATAGCATTGATGACTTCCCAAATATCATCGGAGCAATAGACGGGACTCACATTAGGATAAAATCGCCAGTAGAAGATGAACATTTATATGCGAAATAGAACAAAAATACCACTCTATTAATGTTCAAGGAGTTTGTGATTCAAACTTGAAATTTCTGAACAATGTAGATAAATGGCCAGGTGCAACTCACGACGCCTTCATTTGGGCTTATTCTATAGGCTAAGTGAAATGTTTGAGGACGATCAATCGATCATGGATGGCTGATAGGAGATAGTGGGTGTTATCTACGACAATGGCTTCTCACTCCTGTACACATGTGCTAAACCCAACAACGAGAAATCAACAAACAATACAATGCTTCCCATATAAAGACGAGGAGCGTTGACGAAAGGAGTTTTGGAGTTATAAAATCACGTTTCCGTTGTATAGATGCAATTGTGGCACATTGCTTTACAGACCATTAAAATGCTGTGACAGACAACAGTATAGGGGCAATTTGAATGACGATGCAAATGTTAGAAACAGGCTGATAAATTGAAGATTTTGACATTGAATAAATTGTATCATCTAATGACTTTTAAATGTTGCAATTTTTACCATTTCGACTACCACAGATTTATTAACTGCTTATCTCTTTGTGCATAAAGTTTATTAATCGTTCAACGCTTATTTTGACAGCTTTGAAAAAAACCAAACACTATAGACACATTAATAATTTAAAGAAATATAAAGACTAACAAAAAGGTGTAATATAACATTATGCTAGTTTTATAAAGTTTAAACCTAGTCATCACCAGGTGTGCTCAGTGTTTGTTGGTCTAACACTTGGACTCCCATTTGTGCTAAATCAATGTTCATTTGTGCCAAATACAGTTGTTGTTTCTGTTGTTAAATGTTAAATCGCTGTCTTTCTATATCAAGTCTTTCATACTCCATTGTCAATCGCTGTTTTTCGACACCAAGTATTTCTTTTTCTGTTTTTAGTCGTCTCTCTTCCATGGCAATGCAACTCTGTGTTGTTTTGTCCTTTAGTATCTTGTTCGATTTCATTGCCGATTTGGCGATTGGTGCCTCTCCTGTCATACATGAGTCTTTGGAGCTCAATGTCCAGAATTAGCAGCTGGGTTCTGAAATAGAATGAACTGATTAATTTTCATGGTAATTACATTGTAATAGATTTAAAGTAACAGACAAAGAGCAATAGTAATGCAAATCTAAATGACACAAATATTTTAACGGTGGACGTTAAGCTGTCATTCATTATCATTCATCTTTGTTATACGTTTATAGTTTAACGAGATGATAAAAACAATAAGTTTTCGTACTACATGTGAAAAAGTTTGACATTTTAAACACACGACTAGTTTTTTGTCCTCCATTTGAACCTTTTCTATAATGTGTACTTAAGGTAAATAACACTTTGACTGTGTTAATCATGAACATTTAGGTACTGAAATTGGAGTTTTTGATTACATCTCTTAACTCATTGCCGCGAGGGGATATGGAAATACCGGGCGTCCATCCGTCCGGTCTTGTTAGCGCTGTCATGTGTGAAAATCTTGCCAGATTTTCATGCAGCCATGACTTTCACACATGCGAGTATAAATCCTGATAAAATATTTTTAACCAATTATGCCCCTTGGAAATATAGATTATAATGAAAATCCCATTGTATTTGTTCGGGAGCTTTTGTTTCTCTCGAGATATAAATACAAAAAAGAAAAAGTTTTTTTTTTAGCTTTTGCCCTGGTATCTTGGATAGATAAAATATGTCCAATGCGGGAGACATTGGAACTCTGATCTTTTATTGAAAACAACATGAATATTTGTACCTAGATGGAAAAGGGTATTCATGAGCCTAGGAATAAAAACACTTCATTACAAATACAGTTTTTATCACGTCGTCTCTCGTGCCACAGGAAACGATATGATGTTTCAGATTTTTTTTAAACTAGTAACATTGCTATGTCATAGCTCTGTTTGGCTAAATTTCAGACCAAACTTGTCCGCAGGTCTGCGTTTCATCATCATCATCTGCGCTTTCCATAGCCGACACCGCGCTACGAAGTAGTTTTTTTTTTAACGAGAACACTTTTCTGTGATTTATATGGGACTATTAGTCCCAGGATTTATCAATTTTGTTTTCATAAATGAAAAACCACGCATACTGCTTCGGAAATGATTGGATGCTATTCCCATATCCTCACCCTTGTTACATTTGGATACCACCATGTGTATATGCTGCCAACTCTTGTATTACATATTTATTAAAAACATTTTCTTTTGTCAAAATGATGTGGGTGCTTGAGCATCTGAGCATACATGCAAGCTACGCCACTGCAAATTACTAAAGTCCACCGTCATGTTTGTCAGTGAGAACCAAAGACATGAAAGAACTCTGCAAAGACGTGTCTGAGCAGTCAGACTTTATTGGCGGATTCCAATCAATATACGGGACTATAACTTGAGGGAATTTCAGGTCATGTGCTGGACCTTACGTTGTTGGAAATGGCACGAGAGTAGAAGATCTTCTTCAAGCAGTTTTGTTGTCGTTAAAAGCATGCAAAGAAGTTTATCAGTTGAGTCGCAAAAAAGCTTCAGAGATTATTCCAATTTTGATTTCCAGGTTGGATAGAAAATTTAATGTTGAAAGCGGGCATTTGGTTCCAATTGGTTATTTTCTCAAAGGTTATAGTCTTTATACCCAAATAATTGCTGATGAATTCATGCAAATTTGCCATCAGCATGGATTACACTTTACTGTACAAACTGTTGACGGGCATTGGATAAATCTTGTCACAAGAGATTTCAAAAGAAACCCGCTTACAAATCTACAACTCCAAAAAGATTGTAAACAAAAAGTGAAACATCTCAAGATATTAAATACCAAATGTCATAGCCAAATAGTCTTCGTCGCAACACATTTATTAGTAATCAAATCACATCATGAACTGATTTATTATTAAGTTGTAACAATTTTGGAACTTATTGGATGTATTGAAATAATCACGCATTGATCCCTCATGTTCACTGTGATCTATTTCACAGTTTCGCCATGTCCCTAAAATGTTTTAGGAGGGAGAAAGTGTGACACTCCGCTCATATAAGTCGAATACAATCAGAAACACCATGGTTAAAAGGGAAACGACAAACAAACAAACAAAAAATAAAAAAACAAAATATAATGGAAATAGGGAATGTGCCAAACGCCTACAATGGGTCTTCAACTCAGCGGAAAAAAAACCGCACCGGAGGTGAACTTTAACTTGCCCCTAAACAAAAATGTTTACTAGTTTAAAGCAAATGGACATCATATATACTAAACGTGCGTATTGATGTGTGTTTGTTTATTCGACATAGGCTTGAGGTATAGAGGGAGGGTTGAAATCTAAAAAAACACCATGTTTAACCCCATGGAATATTTGCGTCTGTCCTAATTGAGGAGCCTTTGCCCTTTGTTAGTCTTGTATGATTTGTAATTCTAGTTTCTTATATATATTTCGGAGTTTAGTATGACGTCAATTTTCACTAAACTAGTATACATATTTGTTTAGGGGCCAGCTGAAGAACACCTCCGGGTGCGGGAGTTTCTCTCCGCATAGAAGACACTTTGGTGGCCTTCTGCTGTTTTCTGCTCTTTGCAATTGGTCAGGTTGTTGTCTTTTTGACACATTCCCCATTTCCATTCTCAATTTTATTAACTCCTAAACATAAAAATGAACAAAAAATAAAAAAATATGTATATACAAGACTAACAAAGACCAGAAATTGGCAAAAAAAAGTAAAACATGTCTAGTGAGTTCTTAACCCTCTCCCTATACCTCTAGCCAATGTAGATTAAATAAACACACAGCAATACGCAGAGTAAAACTAAGTTTAAAAAGAACACCAAGTTAGATGCCTGAATAGTTAAAAAAAAAGAAACTAAATAAAATGACGGTGTTATATAAATTAACAAAGGAATACTAGCAGTTACTGACATGTCAGCTCCAGACAGAAAACCAAAAAACAACACAAATTATACTGTGGGATCCAGATGCTCTGGATGGGCCAGTAGCTACTGATGCCGTAATTCTGTTATAAAAGAACAGCGACCAGAGATGCATATTTTTTATCTGTCCAAGGACAATAACTCCAAAATATTTTTTTTGTATTAGGATGTTGGTTCGTGACTTCTTACAATGCAATTTTCAAACATATGCACGTTTTTTGCTTCCTTTTCTCCATTCACACGTTTCGACAGGGACAAAAATAAGTTGATGATAATTGGAGGTGATACTATATTATAAAATCTTTATTGCAAAATTACACACATAAGGGTCAAGTAATACAATCAAACAATAATTTTATACAATGCAATGCAATAGAATAATAGAACATATTAGAGTTCAATTATAAGTGTATGTAAAAACAACATCATAAGCTTGTCTGACATGGGTCTGATTCCCTCAGTTCTAAAGACTGATTAAGGAAGACTCCTATATGACAAACAAGTTCAGGGATGGGATTTAGACTGTGTTTTAGTTTATTGAATGCATCAAGATGTTAAAATAATGATACACAGGCTTTAAGATAAGCAAAAAGATTAGAACGCAATGGTATGTTAATGTCACAATACAAAAAGAAATGAAATTCGTCATCTAGGACTCCACATTTTTTACATAATCTTCCAAATTCAATGCCTAGGGAATGATCACCAAGTTCAAATTTGAGTAACTGCCTATGTATAAAATTATTGCAATTTAAATATTCCTCAGACTGCCAATTATTTTTTAATTTCCCATAAAGACAAAGTTTGGAAGAGGAATTCATTTTTGAAAGTTTATTTTTAAGTAGTTTTTTCATATTCCTCTGAAATACACTTTTTTATAATACATTTTAACACGTTTTTTTATTGTTTAAAAGGTACATTAATATTAGAGTAATTTTCTTGGTTTATTTTCATTTCTTTAAATTTTTTATCTGCAAATGAGTACCAAGAAAAAATTCCTGTCGAATATAAATTTATGTTTGTTTGTAGAGATTCTTTAACCATGGGATTAATATCATTACAATTTATTCTATAAAAATAATATATAAATCTACCTAATTACCAAAAAGTAAACAGTACAGTTTATCAGTACTAGTATATTTGATCCTAGAAACAAGTAAATTATCTTACTCCAACTTTACCGATGAAAAGAATTAAAAAACACTGTTTTGAGAGAAAAAATGATAGATGTCACTGTCAAAGTTATAGAAACAATGCATATCTTTAAATAAATATGACAATAAACAACATGAACATTAAGGCAAATACAACATGAAACCCCTTTCAGGCAAAACCCCATCTACATCTGTTGTTGTGTTGAATATTGTAAATGAAATTCGGAAACAATTGCTTTCTAGAAAATATTTAAGGGATTGTACAGTGGCGGATTCAGAACTATTCATTTGTGGGGGGCGGTCCCGCTCCAGTCAAGCTTCAGTGAATCCCTATATAATCAACCAAATTTTTCCCACGAAAGGGGGCCGTGCATCCAGGCCCCTTGGATCCATCTTTAAATTTGAAACTACTTGACACATATATAGCTTAACTGTCAACAAAATTATGATGGTGTTCTTCAAACTTTCAAGGAGATAACACTAAATTTACCAGTCTGTTAGTCAATTAATAAAATGTATAAAAATCAACTGAATACAGTCATCAAGCTCTATCCAATTGATATTTATTTATTTATTTATTTTGTTAAATGACAAATCGGGACAAAAGCTCCAAAACGATATTTTCGATTTCTATTATGATCGTTTCCTATCAGGGACAAACTAATCAATTTAATTTCGTTAAAATCTTAAATGGATGCGACTGTCATACAACCGAGAGGTTTAGCTACTATTAAACCAGGTTTAATCTTCCATTTTTTATACATAAGAACATGTCTGTACCCGGTAAAGAATATGATAGTTGTTATCCATTTATGTGATGTGTTTAAGCTTTTGATTTTGCCATGTGATTAGGGACGTTCAGTTTTGAATTTTCCTCGGAGTTCAGTATTTTTGTGATTTTACTTTTTACATTATTTTTTTACTTTTAATTGAGTGTCATATAAGAAAAAATCTGCTGATTTTACCAATTTTAGTGTTAACTATTTTGGATTATCTCCCCTTCAATATGTAACTTCATTTGTCATAATATCTTTAAAAAAACACAACTTTGTCGTAATACAAAAGTTAAGTTATTTACAATATACATACATCCTTCCCATGTTTTCCTTCATTAGAATGGTGTTCTACCTAAATAAAAGCAACAGTAGTATACCGCTGTTCAAACTCATAAATCCATGGACAAAAAACAAAATCGGGGTAACAAACTAAAACTGACGGAAACGCATAAATATAAGAGGAGAACAACGACACAACACTACAATGTAACTAACACACACACAGAAACGGACCAAGCATCAGACAAAATCCCACGAAAATAACAGATATAACATCAAAATCAAATACATGAATTTGGGATAGACAAGTACCGTGACACGTCTTATCGCAATGTCAATTTACACTCAAAAATAAGAGAAAACAAACGACGCAACGTTAAACTGTAACACACACAGAAACGAACTATAATATAACAATGGCCATATTCCTGACTTGGTACAGGACATTTAAGAGCTAAACAAATTGTTTTTGTGTGGTTTAGCATCAGTCTTAAACAGAAATAGTTGTGAATTGGAGCGTCGTCCAGTCATCTACCACAGGGATTCTTCTTTGCATTTTTAATACAATTGATTATCTGTATGTGTTTTTACAAACCATACAGATATTTTTCCACTGTTTGTCTCAGATTAAATGAAGATCATCTTGCCACCTCAAACATGTAAACGTCATGCACTATACAAATTCATAACGAAATGACATTCATATTAGACGAGATATGTCTTAGCAATTTATGTCTCTAGGGGACACATCATAAAATAAAAGTGTACCTTAAAAAAGAGAGACGACAAAGAGGTTCCTGATTTCCACGTGATCCCTTTATATCTCAATATTTTCTCTAATTTCTCAAATTCCTCTCTCTTTACTCGAACAAGACGTTGCCAGAAACCAACCTTTCTAGCTAAAATTATATGTAAAGTTGTTCTACCAAATACAGGGGCGAAAGATAACAGAGGGACATTCAAGCTCATAAATCGAAAACAAACTAACAACGCCATGGCTTAAAAATAAAGGGGATATACCCGAGCATTTCCACACTGGTGGTTTCACCTGAGAATCGATGATTGGATGCAAAGTAAAAGGTCAATGTACTGTAAGTCCGATGATATTCAGGACAAATCAGTAAACAAAACTATTGATCAATATCTTATTCTGAGTTTCTGGACTTTTTCTTTTGTCCAGCCTATCCCATATAACTACTTTTACATCCCCTTCATTCAGAGATTTGTAACATACACTTACTTTATTCCGTAGCCAAAATACTTTTTATTACTATTATCTTTTTTTCGTGTAAATTAATTACTAGTATGTTTATTTGCAGCAAAATATATTCAACTTCCTTTCAAACTTAAATATTCTGTTATCCTATTCGCAAAATTGCACAGATGAAATATACCATTATGGCTCAAATAACGCACTTCATTCTTTTTTTTTTTATCACGTATCACGCTTGTATAATGTCACAACATTTGGTAGCGATATGGTCTTAAATATTCTAGCTATCATTCAACCGTATGATATCGCATCTAAATAACAGACTGAGGCGCTTTGCAGTGGCCAAAATAGAAAGATTATTCCCATTTCGAGCATCCGTCGTCTGGGCATATACAACAGAAAATATTTTCAATGTTTATTATTGCATACATTTTCACAAAAAATGTTTAAATTTAATTATTAACAAGACCAAATGTTGAAAAGGGTTGGCATAGACATATTTTTATTGAATTCAGCACAGAGAAACGCACACATTGAACATATAATAGTCTACACAACATGCAAATCGCAGAACAACAAAGAACATATATGAACATACTATTAATAATTATGTGGAAGAAATTTGCAAAATGAAAATTAATCTTAAAATATATCGAAAGTGCACATCGTTCCAAGAACACAGACAACTAACATTAGACTATCAAAACAGATGTATCGTCCTTTTTGTGTATAAACTATAATTATATATTTTATATGTAAAATGTGTGGAATTAAAAACACAAATGAAAATACAAGATATTAAATTCATGTGTCCAGATTTATAAAATGACTATATTTTAAAATTATGAATAATATATAATACATCTATATTTGTGTATACCTATTATAGCATTGAAAGATTTTTTTCTAGTTACTATTTTTGTTTTAATCAAACTTCCATATACTACAGTTCTAAGCACTTTTTTGGATTTAACTTCATCGGGAACGCTCAAAGCCGGATACGTGATAGACGATCGCGAGGAAGTATAAGAACTGAAACAAATGAAGAGCTATCAAAATAGAATGACCAACTGTTTATATATTAAAATAGTGGTCATAACACCAGTAGAGCCACGTGCGTGACTATCACGATATACTGGAATAAAGAGACACATGCACGTTTTTTTCCTGATGTTACATATTGACATAAACAATATTTGAACATACAGTATACATCTGTATATAGAACCAAATTGAATGATTGAAAGGACATTGATTTTACCCAGGTTTTTATTCAAAGAAATCCTATTACAGGTTCCTTTTACAATGATGATTTGTATGATATTAAAGAAACCAAACCGCTGTTGGATAATTTGTTTTTACTGATACTGATAGAGACAAATGAGTTCATAAAAGGCAGAATTATCTCTCTCTGTTTTTCTACACAGTTGAGGACGAATCCTTAAACCATGTCGTTTCAAAGTACAGAATAGTAAGACAGACCATTCAGGGCTACCAGTTCGGTGACAAGGCGTGCGGTTGAACAAATCCCCGGACTTTGCTTAAGTAGGTAACAATGAAAGTAAAATATACATATTTTTGGTGAAGATTCCTGTTATTACATACTTTTGGACTTTATTGTTTTATGTACGGATTTGTTTACTCTTTGTTTGATCTTTAAAATTGCAGTTATCTTTTTTTATACTTTTTATTTTTATTTGAATTTGTTAAATCTTGAGTACCAATATATATTTTTTATAAAAGTCTGAACATTACACCTAACAGTGTTGAAATTAGATTTTTCTGCTGACAACTTTTTTGTCTGTCCCTTAGCGGGATTCGAACTCAATCCTTTGCTACACTACAGCATCAATCGTTTAGCATTATTTCCGACGCTCTTTATTTTCTTGATAAATAAAGGCAACAGTAGTATACCGCTGTTCAAAACTCATAAATCCATGGACAAAAAACAAAATCGGGGTAACAAACTAAAACCGAGGGAAACGCATTAAATATAAGAGGAGAACAACGACATAACACCGTTACGTAACACACAGAGAAACGGACCAAGCATCCGACAAAACACCACGAGAATAACAAATATAACATGAAAACCAAATACATGAATTTGGGATAGACAAGTACCGTGCCACGTCTTATCTCAATTTCTCAAAAATAAGAGAAAACACAAAATTTATTGCACATATATATTTATCATCTACATCAATTTACATCTTCAATATCAAAAAAATCAAGTCCTGATAAATTGCATTGTTTAAAAATATTTCAAGTCTTACATTATGCCCTATAGGTATTTTCATGTATGGATATTGGAACGTTCCTGTGACATATATTTTGTCTAGCTGGCGATGGCCGGTCAAGATTAAAACATCCCTGCCAAGTTTTAAGTCGACGATTATTTTAATAGTATTGTTAAGCAAATTATTTGTCTACGTTTTAATCTTAAAAATGTCAAATTTTGAATGGACAAAGTAACTTTGACAACTAACCAACACTTGGAATACTTATATTTGACATTTACTGAGGTTAATGCAACTGTCGACCGAAGAAAGTGACCATTAAAAAGGATTGTAGACTGACTTTTTTTTCGACAACACCAATTCATTATTTTTTTTATTTAGACCATTAAAATGACTATGTTCAAAATTGTGCGACTGAAGAATTATATTTGTATAGTTAATTTATGTTTTTTTTTTTTTTTTTTTTGGACAACCGATATATACACATGGAAAAAAGTATTGCAACACCAAATTGAAATTGAAATTAAAAAAACACTTTTCATTTTTTTGGGATATAATTTGGTAAAATAGAACTAGTTAAACATTATTTAAGTATCACCTGAGTTTAATAAATAAATATCGACTCGATAATTTTTTATCTGCACATGCAGCTACTGTACCCGTAAACAGCAAAACAGTTGTTTTTATCCTCTTTGTTTTCAACCCTTTAAATAACCAAATTTTTAAAGTTATGTGATTGACACCTTATAATGGGTCCTTGACAACTTTTAACTGCAGCCAGATGGCAGAATATCAGCATAAGGGAAGCAGGGATGTCGATGTAAAAACTGCACGTATTGTTGGTCATCACCATTTCACTATCAGTCGTTTTGAGAATAAATCAGGCAATAAACGCTGTTAAAGACATTCCGAGATAATGAAGACCCACTATACCATTTGCTAAGGAAAATCAAGCATTATGAAGGTTGGTCAGAAGGAAACCCATTGCATACAAGACAATCCTAAAAAGAGAGTGATGGCCATACAGGAGCTTTTTAACAAGAACTGTTCGAGATCGACTCATCGCTACTGGTGATCGTGCGATAAGACCATTTCGGAGACCTTTGCTAACGAACAGACACACAGTTTTCCGTATCCAATGTAGTGCAGAGCTCGCAAAAGTTGGAAATTAGCATCGTGGAGGAAGATTCAATGTTCAAATGGATTTCGATTCATCTTCCTTGGCACGATCGTAGCCCGGATTTCAACCATATCGAGCATATTTGGGACACTATTGGGCGGAAAGTGCGCGAAAGGACACCCCAGTTCAAACACATCATGAAATAAACAATGCCCTTCATCAGAAATGGTTGCTGCTACCTTAGCAACAAATTAGTCGATTTATGGCAGGAATCAGAAGACGTTTAGATGCGGTTATCCGTTTGAATGGAGGCTGCGCACAAAGTACTAATTCTTTGGCGAATAACGATCAACCATGATATGAACAGTCATCTAAGGATTAATTTTGAAATGTCTGACATTGTGAAGTTCGACTACAGTAAAAGTTGTAAAATGCATTTTTTTGTACAAAAAACACTCCATTTTGGTATTAAAATTGTGGTTATATAAATTATTTTTTTTCAAACATTTTTTGTTCGTTTTAATGCCAATGTTATCATAAACTATGTTTCAATAATATTATACACATATTTTATTATTTTTCATCCAAAAAAAGAGGCTGATTTTTCAAATTTTAAAAAATCAAGGTGTTGCAATACTTTTTTCCATGTGTATATATGATGGATGAGGATATAATTGACAATAATGACAATAATAATCTGAAATGTGAACAATCATTTTTTTGGGGGGGGGGGGGGGGGGGGGGGGGGGGTAGACTTCTTAGACAGACAATAACCATTTTATCATTAATACGAACAGTTACTTTTCCTTCTACACATATGAATGATAAGGAGTGAACACACTGTGTTTCTCTTAGCGTACACAAATGACCAAACTGATGTTGAGTTTTTTGTTAAATTTGTGTGCTACTGACAAATTTTAAAATCTTATCCAATGATAGTCGGTCATAGAAGGGTTCTTCCATCCATAAGATAAGAAAGTTACAAAAAAATACCAATAACTTAAATATTTGTCTAGATTATATCTGTAATATATGAGTGTCATTTCACAATAAATTATTCATTCTTTTCAAATTAGTTTCCCTGAGGACATGTGTATATCAATCCATCTTTTTCTTGTACATAACATTGTGTCACATATGATTATCACCTTGTATTTCCTTGTTCCAGTCTTAAAACGTAGCTGACACTTTCCCACCAAAACGAATTGTAACCCAAATATGCTTATGGCTTTCATTCAAATGTATTACGACATCTAAATTATAACCGAAATATGCTTTTGACTTTCATTCAAATGTATTACGACATCTAAATTGTAACCCAAATATGCTGATGGCTTTCATTGAATATATATATTAAGACATCTATTAACAGAATCATTTGTCTCAGAAAAAAATCCTATCAACCTTAAAATACTAGTACAACATTTATATTAAGGTATATATAAAAAAAAATCTGAGAAAAAGTGCCTATGATCTAGAACTTCTGGTTGCACAACAACTTTTGAAAAACTTATCCCTAGATTTGGTAAATGAACTAATCATAGATATCAGGCTTAATTTTGGACATCAGATGAGCGTTTCGTCTACAAAAGACTCATCAGTGACGCTCGAATAAAAAGAAGTAAAAAGAGGCAAAAAGTACAGGATCGGACGTATCAGTCGAAGTTAATGTAAAAAAAAACTAACGTACGCACGGAATCATATAATATGGTTTTAATATTTGAGAGTGTTTCGGCATTGTCTCGCAAAATATCGGTTGCTAAATCTGCAAATATGCTGAGTTCTACAATAAAATAATAACTTATAGTGTTGTTTGTGTTGGTTACTGGTAGATGGTAGATAGTAGTGATAGTTACTCATGAGTTAGACCACGTTATATAACTATAGATTTTAAAACTTGATGTCAATATAAATTTTACTGCTTTGCTATAAAATTGAGACCATTTTGTATTTTGTTTAGTAATTTAAAACCTAACGATCCATGAAAGACTTTCGAAGCTACTATAAAGTTAGATCTGATTCAACGAAAGGAAATGAACTCATCAGAAATTGTAGTGGTATTTCAGTTGATATGTCTGTTGATAGTTCTGTCTATCCTGTTTTGATATTTTTTCTATTTAAAATAATTTTTAAACTCTTCTTTGTACGAAGAAATTAAAAATAAAAAGGTCAACGTTACAATACCAATTTTCGTTAATACACTTTCATTTAAATTTTGAATAGCCTTCAAGTTATACATACACGAAAATCTTTAAGAATGTTTGATAAAATCCAGTGTTCTCTGTAAGATTGTTGTCGGAACAGTGTCTATATATTTCTTGTTTGTTTTTTTGGTGTTATTATAGAATTGTCCGTTTCTGGGAAAAAGAGCCATTAGTGGCCACAGTTTCTTATATGGCAAAACATCGGATAGCTAGGTCACTCAGTTTATCATTTGTGTTTTATAGCAAAACTTTGTCGAACAGTTTAATAATCACATTGCAAGTTCAATCCGGTTCCAGTTTTGAGTTACCTATTTAAATTAAGAGGACCGTTGGTCTTGCTCGTCTAAACAGACATATTGTTGAAACCGAACAGTAGTTTTAAAGCACATAAGGATTGAACTCTTAATATCTTTTGACCGTTGAAAAACGTTCGCAGCTTTAAATCGGTTAACAAAAGTGATTAAAGAAATCAGCAATTGTGTGGTCGTTTTTAAGTTGATATATCAGTTAGTATTGTCTAATCGTATATATATATATATTTAGTGTTTTCTCGCTGGTCTAATCGGGATCTAAGAAATATTTGCTTTTGGAATTAGTTTAGAGATTAGCTCAATTCCTATTTCCCATTTTTTTTAAAAGTTTACAATAGATATTTTTGGAGTTCAAAAAGTTTAATAGACATTGTCTTTTATTCCCAGTTTTAAGTCCTGATACTATCAGGCACCTCACTCTTATCTCACATGCAGCTCACCCATGTAACTTATTTTCGAAACCTACACAGAATACAAAATAAAAAAGATTAAAATGCCAAGCGCTCTAGACCACTAGACCACATTCGCTATATTGAAATATAACTTAAATAGTCGTAGTGTTACCTTATCACTATATTTTTTATGCACAGAAATCAGAATTTACCAATTAAATTTATACCTATTTTTTTAGTTATGTTGAAATCACAGTTAAGTAAACGATGGATATGAAACCAGGGTTATCAGTACAAAGCTTACAACATGTATATCGTATCTCAATTTTCAGGGTGATATTGTCGGGTTGACATGAATATCAATAATGTGGTCCTTTTTATAAATTTCCTGATTACAAAACTTAAAATTTTTCTTTTATTATCCCAGGCATAGATTACCATAGCCGTATTTGGCACAACTTTTTGGAATTTTGGATCCTCAATGCTCTTCAACTTTGTACTTGTTTGGCTTTGTAAATGTTTTGATATGAGCGTCACTGGTGAGTCTTATGTAAACGAAACGCGCATCTGGCGTACTAAATTATAATCCTGGTAGCTTTGACAACTATTGTTTGTAGTCTGTGAATATAGCAACAGTTACTATCCATAGATATAGGAAGATGTGGTGTTAGTGCCAAGGAGACAACTCTCCATCCAAATAACAACTGATAAGAGTAAACCATTATAGATCAATGTACGGCCTTCAACACGGAGCCTTGGCTCACACTGAACAACATGCATGTTTATCGATTCTTTGAATAAACTTATTCTAAATTGGGTCATCAAATTATCACTGATATATATATACGATCATACATTTGAATATAGTTTTTATCAGTATCGAAATTGCTTTTGCTTTCAATAAACCTACTTTGGTTAGCGATACGGGGGAGGTTTGAGATCTCACTAAACATGTTTAACCCTGCCGCATTTTTACGTCGTCCCAATTCAGGAGCCTCTGGCCTTTGTTTGTCTTGTATGATTTTTAATTTTATTCATTTATATGTTTTGGAGTTTAGTATGACGTCGATTTTCACTGAACTAGTAAACAGTTTTATTAAGGGACCAGTTGAGGATTACATCCGGGTACGGGATTTTTCGCTGTGTTGAAGAACTAGTGGTGATTTATCTGTTTTCTGCTCTAAGGTCGGGTTGTTAATTGTCTCTTTGACAGTTTCCCGTTTCCATTCTCAATTTAATTGTTATACATAGTTGTAACACACACACACACACACACACATATTTCTACATATTGTTGATACTTTAGTTTGGTATCACACTAGCTTTAAGTAACTGCAAGTACTTCAGATAGGTACATTGTGCCTTACATAATATTGTTAATTGTTTTGGCGCTTTGTATCGATCTAATTGGTCAATCCCTCTTTTGCGCTTTTATACAACTGTCAAAGTTAGGGGAAGGGGTTAGCGTTCGCAAACCTGTTTATCACCGCACTATGTATGTGTCTGTCGAAAATACGGGTCCGAGGAATCAGTGCTTGCTATGAATTACCAGATGGACACAAGTAGAATATGACCAGTTTCAAAATTGGGGACAGGACTTGGATATGAGATGTCCAAATACTTATAAAACTGCATAACAAATATCAATTGATTTATCAATTATGGTACCCTTAAACAGACTCACTCAAAAAAATAAAAGACAACGACTAAGAAAAAATGACCAAGTTATCTCCATAGACATAAGATGTGCCCTTACTAATACAACTGCATATTAAATGACAATTACATACCACTACTGGTTCTTTTTGAACTGACATTATCAAAGAATAATGCAATACATTGTTAAATCTACCGCTGCTTGAAACAGCACACTTATTACAGACATTCCAGCATTTGCGACGTCGTAGAAGAGCATGTAATGTAACACAATAGACGCAATGTTGAATGTGACAGTTTTGATGTGCGCATTTAACGATTGTTTGACTTTTGCTTGCACTTATCGTTTAGTGGAAATTATTTCCTCCTTTTCGGGAGAAATACAGAAGGAAGGTTATGTAAGGTGTAAAGGACGAAAGACAGGGAATTTGAACTCCAATTAAAAAAAAACAATAGTATGATTGATAGGGCCGAAGTATTCCTTTGCATCAGGGAACCTACAAACTCTTATAGATGTGTTGCACGGGTTTATGATAGCATGTTACTCTCTCCGCACGAGAACTATGTTTTATCGCCTCTATAATGACCGGACGTTGTTTATTGTCCATCTTGCACAACCAGCCGAACGCTCTGCATTGACAGGTATAGGTTTACCTGAAAATTAAAAGATCGAAATTACCATACATCTATACCACAGTCACCTCTTCATATACTGACTGGATCGAAACTTAAACAAGGAACTATGTAGGTGTCTCGTCACATGTTTAACTATATTATGTTTCATGTAAAGGCCAGCTGTCTGGTAGCACTAACATTCTCAATATAATATAGTTTATATTCGAACTGTCATTTTAATGTTAATTGTTCTGTTTTGTAATTCCCGGATTTATTGTCTAAAGACATACACCATGATAATTTGACCATAAAGATGAAGGATGCACGCTACTGTTTTGATCAGTGATATATATTTTGACTCGTGACTAATTTTTAATCAGATGTTTGAGTTAACCCCCATTTCGCTGTTCAAAATACTAAATTTGAAGTACACACAATTTTGTGCATAAGCATATAATTTTGGAGTCGCACAGCTCAATGCTCTTCTGTCAGCGTAAGACAGGTCGTTCACGGCCTTAAAAAATAGTATTGGCAAACCACATCCTTTTCAATTGTATATCATTGGTTACAGTTTACATTGTAAAAATATGTTCAGATTATAATAAAATTAACGTTACCAATTTTCTTGCACCAGATGCGCATTTCGGCAATTCATGTCTCTTCAGTGATGCTGATAAGAGAGCTTTGATATGATTGACAATTACACAACTCTCCACAAGAGACACAGAAACATACTGAAGGTCAACGTACGATTGTATTAGCAATGAACAAAGCCCATATCGCATAATCAGCCATAAAAGGCCCCCAAAAATGGTCGTCCCGTCATTCCGTTTTTGTCAAGTCACCTCTTTGGAACAAAAAATAAACATTATTCACTAAATAAGATTTATTACCAAATTACAATAATTCTTTTATATGAAAAAAATTAAATAATCATAAAACTTTGAGGAAAATTCAAAACGGAAAGTCAAATGATAAAACATATCAAACGAATGGACAACAACTGTTATATTCCTGACTTGGTACATGCATTTTCAAATGAAACACAGTAGCAAATAAAAATATTTCAATCTAGTAAAAATTATGTTTTTGTATCTGCTGTTTTCCTTTGTATTGGTTTTGACTTAAGACTCTGTACACGACTTGGATTTATATTAGCAACAGCAACAAAGAACCCTTGCAGCCCACAAAGAATTGTAAACAAGACGTCTAACCACTGCAATTCGCAGATTGCAGAGATGATTCCGGTGGTCCAAAAAACTCCGGACAGGGCAACAAGTCTTAGGTAAATCTGTGCATCTTTGTATAAATTCAGTTTGCGTATGTGTCTCAACTCCAATCGTGCCTTACAAATGTAGGAAATAATGTATGTTAGACAAACAAAATCTATCCCTACTGACAAAACCACGGGTCCCGAAAACAAAACTACATTTGAAGGATACCGATTTGGAAAGCACACTGCACCACCATATCCTAGTGACCAATTCTCTGGGCCAGTTTGATCAATTACAACTCCTTGCACAACAATCAGTAAAGGGATTAGAATACCAATAGAAGTTATTTGGCGCCGTTTGCGCACAAGGTCTCGTTTTGGCTCTTCTCTCCGATTTTTTATTGCTAAAAGGTCAGACATAATATAAAGAACTGCAATTGACATGAATGCAAAAACAGTCAACCATAGAAAGTGGAGAGTTACGCCAACAACATAGCATAGTATTGGAATACTTGATGCTCCAATGCCAAATATGAAGAACAGGTTTGATACTAAAAGTGATATTGACAGGTTCTCTAAATTTGAGCCTGGAATACTTGAATTAAGTTCGTGTTTCCTGTTAAAAAATATCAACACGACTAATGAGATAACGGACACTGAGAAACAAATAAACGTCATAATTGCTGAAACTGACCAATTTGAGGAGGACTGGTCATTACCAATATCATCGGTATCGGGACAACGGACATTATCTGCATCAATGTTAAATGATCCATTAGGCATGACATCAATAGTAACTTGTTGATCTATACAAAGTTTATCAAAATTAAAATCAGTATACAAATCTTTTCCTTTTAAAAAACGTAAAAAAAATTCAAGTGTAACTGACGCAAATGAAAAATAATATAGTGAATAAAATTCAACTGGTTGATTTCCCATGCTTATGATATCCTTTATGTTTTCTATCTGAACAATGTATTCCTTTGCACCTCTTCTGATAATGATATTTGTGTTCCGTCCATTAAATAAGTTTTCTAATAAACGTTTTTCATGATGGAATACCTTCTTCAGAACTTTTACCGTTACTTCAACTTTAAGCATCGTTTTACTTTCGCTTGCTTCTATTACAATTAGTCCTGTGAATTCCGTTAAGTTTGTAACGGAGAGTGGAAAAACTGATACAAATCCTATTCTGACGAGCTCCTCATCTGTATAATTCTTCGTTGATATCACATAATAAACCAGATGTATATTGAAATTGACATACGTTTCTAAATGTGAACACATTTTACTCCTCTCAACCTGCAAATTAATAAATGTTTTAAAAAAATCAGACATACACACATATGCGTCTCCCCCAATCTTCTGTTTTTTATCAAACGGTCATTGAAGTATTATAATATAAACTAGTTAATACATGTTTTTTTCATTTCTTCTTTGAGTCTGAACGACTTAGGAAGCACCGTATCATACCATAAAGACACGTCCCTTTTGTTAACCAAAGATCTGATAGCTCTGAGGTGGAAGAAGGTGAATAAAAGGTAACTTGAATTACCATAAAAGCAGCCCCCCACTAACCAAGCCTGCTTTGTTACATTATCGTTATGACATATTTTTTTTTATCTTCAAACAAGAATGTGTCATAAGTACATGGATTTCCAATCCGTACAATCATTTTCTATGTTCAGTGGACCGTGAAAATTAGGTAAAATCTTTAATTTGGCAGTAAAATTAGAAAGATCATATCATAAGGAACACATGTGTACTGAGTTTCAACTTGATTGGATTTCAACTTCATCAAAAACTACCTCGACCATAAACTTTAACCTGAAGCAGGACGGACTGACAGACTAGAAAACATAATCCCATAAATGGGGCATAAAAATAGTAAGACTTGTTACATACCTGCCAACTTTTGAAAGTTCCCATGGGGGTTTTTAGTGCACGACAACGATTTTAAAGGTTACAATTTTTAGCACGATCTGGATTGTCTAGAAAAAGTGTCATATTGTATGATGAGCTTACATGCTTTTTTCTTTAGTCTGTTTGCATGATTCTAGTTATTAAATCAGTAGAAAAGATGAACATGTAGCTAGCAGACCAGGGTTTATTTTCTTGTGTAAGAATATATGATGCTTGTTAAAATTTCCAATTTTGAATTGTGCACGAAGATGGACCTTTTACAGGTTGGGAACAACACCCCAAATGAGGGGTAACCCTAGTCCAAATAATTATGACAGGCTTGCCAGACAGTAACCTTCATTGGAAGAACATAATAACCCGATGTAAAAAATAAGCACCTTTATATTCATATTATTTGATGAAACTTTCCCCCAAGAACTATGCATCTATCAAGTATTTAATGGTCAAAACATGTCAAAAGAATTTTGTGATGTTTCCAAACTTGTATATCTTCTTTATTTATTTGACACCTCGTTTAGAAAAGTTGTTCTAAATATAATGAATTTTAAATAATTTAATTGAATACAAAAATAACGTACTATGTCAATAAATTAGTGAAAAAAAACTACTATTCAGTATTATCTTTATGGTGGTACTGCATCATTGCATTTTGTCAATAAGCCATGCTTTTATCCTTAAGCTGTGTAAGAACACTCTTTGCAGATGAAAATTCACCTGCGGCAGTGCCATAATCACGATTTTTACAACTAGATGAAAACAACAAAGTTCAAAATCTAGCATGTTATAATAATCTTCAAAGAAAACGTTTTTGATTGGCTTATTAATTTGATCATGAGAAACACAGAATTTGATTGGCTGAACACGATTGTATTACCTTGGGAACAAAATAAGGAACAGATGATTTTCACTAAATCGTGTTTGAGAGGTTTTTTTTAACGATACCCTTAATATCAATATTTTTTAATAAATGCAAGGACGTATTATAAAACGTCCTTAATATATAAGAGTAAAGAGAATGAACACAGGGCGAACGTACTATATGGTCGAAAGAACTCAGGACAAACAGATCAAGGGCGAACATCTAACAGGGCGAGTCGACCCGATACCAAATTCACGCATGCGGACTACAAATATCTGCATTAAAACATCCGGTTACAAGTAAACAAACAACTTTCATGTAGATGAGATGAAATCTAATAATTTACATAAATAAAAGGGTACATATTTACGATAGTGATTGTTTTTATATCCTGATTTACAAATTAAATGATTCAGATGCTTAATCATGTGGAAAAATCGATGTCAAGAATCGGAAGTTGTTATGAAATTGTAATGCACAGAAACGGATGCGGCATACGGAAGTTCAATGATTTTAAAGTCGGCACCATAGGTCTAAGTGCAAATAGATGGAAAAAGTGATGTTGAATTTGGTTCTTCTGTTAAAAAAATCATTTGTTTTTGACCCTGAGAAAAAAATGTGTTTGTTTCACCCTCAGCTGCCACTATATGTAATGCTAAAATTGAAAGAGATTTTTTTTTCCGACTTGTCGCAAAAACAGTAGATTGTTTTTCGCTGAAGAAAAAAAATCTATAGCAACCCCCTCCCCCCAGAAAATCAAATGGTTGCTGCCTTAAAAGAAAGATTTAAGAATTCAACCAAAAAAAACAGTGTGATCACCGAGTTAGGTAACATAGATAAGTAATGTACAAACGAGGCAACGATAATTTTCGGTTTAAAGTTTTTTGTTACAATCTCATTGCATGTTACTTAAAGTCGTAATTATTAAATAAAATAATACAATATAAATAACAATCTGCAATGTTAATTGAGGTATTCCTATTAAATGATTATGAAATTGTAACAATTACACAAAATCAGTACATGCGTCGTAGACGGTCCGAGTTTATTTATTTGTTGTAGACACTAATTAAATTATTTAGATATTCAAAACTCTCCTTTTATACTTGTATTAGTTGTCGTTTAGACAGTCCCAGGTGTATTTTTTTGTAGACTGTCCGCGTTGCCTTGCACCCGTTAAGCCATTAGAATTATATAATAGATATGTACTTTCAATCGAGAAATAAACCTTATTTTCAAGGTTTGTTGATCTAAGTTCTTCGTTATGTGATGTAAATTACAATCAGATAAAAAAAAACAACTGCAAAATTAATAATTACCTCTATGGACCATTCTTTGCAGGAGTTAACATCATCTACATATGACTTTGATTCTCTGAAGGAGAAAATGACAGACAAACTGCGGATTTCATTAAATTGCCATACAAAATTCAAGAGGTTTATGAAACAATAAAACATATGCTGTCTTTCATTTATAGATATACAAAAAGAGTTCCTGTATACATCAAAACTTCTTCCATCAGTTTGCACTATTGGATTGACATATTTCTTACATAGAGGATGGTTATTTACTATCATTTCTGCTATACACGTCCTTAATTCAACATCAGGAGGTGGTATGAGTTGGTAATCAGCCTCTGTGAACAATACTGTCAGCTTTGACAGTTTTGTTAAATTTGAAAATTGGTCCATTTCTTCGGCAGTCATTTTTGCATTGTAAAATCTGATTTCAAAAGGAATATAGTCAGTAACATTATTACAGATTGCACAGTACATATTTTTGAAAATATTAATCTTTTCATAGTCAACAACGGGTGGACCATTTTCTATCAAGTTGTCTTTTTGACATTTTTCTTTAATGGTATTATCGTGATATTCAAAGGAACACATCGATATTGTCTGAAATCCTTTCTTTTTGTATTTCTGTGTATTTTGTTTTATACACTTATATCTATCTGCAGTAATGTTCGTGATCAAATTGTGTTTTTCACAACAATCTTTGTAAACATTACATTTTTCATCACAGTAGCAGTACCGATCTATACCTTTCGGTAATTTACACCCACCGAATGATAAACATTCATCTTCCAACATGTTCGGGTAAGTAGACGTCTGTTTATCTGACTTGGTTGTTTTTTCTGAGGCAGTTGCTTTGCCTATTTTATTCCTATACATGTCAGTACCATTGACTTGAAATATACTTCTAGAAGTTGTATCAGACGTTGTTTTTCCGTTTACATTATTCCATGACCCGTCAATACTGGTTACTTGTTCCTTACTATTTAATATTGTATCTGATGTTGTTGTTTGATTTATCCATTCTTGTCCACGTACAAGAAGCCATAAACGCAAAACAATAATTAAAGCTAAGATAAATAATGAAAATTTCATCGTTCCTGTTTTTATATATTTTTTTTTCTCTCATGAACACAGTTTTATACCAGATGATATGAACAGATATTTTTTATTAATATGTGTATGTGAATAAACATATTCTTATTAATAGTTTTTATAAATTGAAGAACAGATCCGTAAATTATGAAATGTGTGTAATGGTTGTTTATTAGTTTATCAATTATTGTCATGTCCATTCGTTAATTTTAATGCAAAACTCCGCCTCATTAGGCGTAGTATATTTTGTAACAAACTCCATCTTTTTAAACGTAGTTTAAAGTGTGTTATGAAAAGGAAGCGACATATATATCAAAAACTATATTTTAGGTGGCACATTTTACAATTGTTTAGCATTTTAAAAGGCTTCAATTTATGTTACATTTTCTTGTTTACTAATATCAAACTAATATAACAATAGCATAACACTCATGACATGACTTCATTTCAAATGCACATTTGTAACCTGATAGGTTGACAGAAATTAATAATTGACAATAACAACTGAAACATAAATAGAAGGAAATCTACCTCTTTTTTCTATCTAGATTAGTTTTCAAGATATGTAATAAAAAGGAATGATAAAATTGCAAAACAAATTCCTCATTTAAAAGTAATAACTTTCTTGATGAGTATGATGATGGTATGTTTTCGGTTCCTCTAATATTCAACTTCATGTTTTCCGAAATGTTTTGTTATCTTTAAAATGTCATGCACATATCAAATGAAAAATTACGGGCAACAACTCTTAGTTGAATCACCTAGTTGTTTGGTCATATTCGCATGTGGGCAATATATGGAGCAGGATCTGCTACCCTTCCAGAGCACCTTGGATCACTCCCAGTTCTTGGTGGGGTTCGTGTTGCTTAGTCTTTAGTTGTTTTTGGTTATGTATTCTGTACTATTAGTTGTATGTTTTTCTTTTTCTTTTAGCCATGACATTGTCATTTATTTTCAATATATGAGTTTGACTGTCCCTCTGGTATCTTTCGTCCCTCTTTTTGTAGATCTTGTATTGCTAGTTTTTTTTTTTTTTTTGGCTATCTTTTATCACTTTCTGAGTAATATCCAAGCACGAAAAAAAGGCAAAAAGGGAATTACTGCAATATGGAGTCATCTGATAATGTTTGTGCAACTGAGAAGTAGGTTGATCTTAAGCATGTTAAGATCTTAGCAATGCTGGCCCTAGTCGTTTTTTTTTTTATATACATTATGGTTTTCAAGGTACAATACACTTAATGTGTTTTACTCTTTATGTTTTTTTTTATTAACCAATGTTGCCATGTTGGTCGATTTACAGGAACAAATAGAATACAATACCTCTATATAAGTGACCATAAGAATCTTTACGTCCGTATAGTCGGTTAAAAGGATAGACGATTTTCTTAAAAGTGTACTACAACTACGATGGCAGTACAAAGTCCCTTTAAAAGGGAGAGAAGATAGAAATTGATATAAACGAAGTAGATAACTTTTGGATTTATATTCATTGAACTTGGGAAAAGAACGAGGTAAATCTTCAATGATGTAATAATAGAAGATCCAAATCGTGAAATTCGTGCTTGAACAATTCCCGCGGAAATGTGTGTAATCGTTGTTTTACGTAAGTAACGTATCGGACGTAAGTGTAATTGACACTATTTTTCTTTATTTTCTGATGTAAGCTCTCCTTGTATCAAAATTCTTACTGAGAAAAGTTGGTATAATTCTATGAATTTATTAGCAAAATACTTAAACATAAATTTATCACAGATTTTAAATATGAAATCAAACTTGGAAAGATTTATTTAAAAAATATTTTGGCGTAAAATGACATAAATGAAAAAGTCCGCGAAACTGTTGCATTGTCTGAAGCAACTAAACAATGTGACGTCGTGTGTATACTCATGCATAGACATAAACACTAGACAAAAAGAAGAATTTGAGGCTCAAAATGAGATTTTTATGAATTGAATTTGTGAGAAATTACATACCGAGAAAAATTGGTATTCTAAATGATGGCTCTCTTAGTTACGGACTGATAGAACGTGGAATTTACCCCTTCAAAATATTTGTGAACGTCCAATTAAAATTATTGTTACAAAAGAATTGCATTAGAATGTTCATCGTTAAAGTCTGAGAGAGTTTCCATTATTTCCAACAAAGTCAAAAGTTACAAAAAATTTCACAATTTAGATTTTCATTCACAATTTATTTGGCTAATATCCTAGTTACGGACTGATAGAACGTGGAATTTACCCCTTCAAAATATTTGTGAACGTCCAATTAAAATTATTGTTACAAAAGAATTGCATTAGAATGTTCATCGTTAAAGTCTGAGAGAGTTTCCATTATTTCCAACAAAGTCAAAAGTTACAAAAAATTTCACAATTTAGATTTTCATTCACAATTTATTTGGCTAATATCCAATGAAGATAGTCACATTTTAATCAAGTCAGCAATTTAATTAATAATTTAAATGTTGTTCGAAAACAACTTTTACAAACTAAATAAAGATTTTACTGTAAAAAAGACAGAGGCGTTATTTAAATATTTGTAATTTTAGCTTGTTACTATATGCTTATAAAAGCACCAAGGGCCAGTTTCACCAAGCGGTCTTAGGACTAAGACAGGTCTAAAAATGGTCTTACGACATATCTTAGTCGTTAGTGGGTTTTACAAAGTGGTCATAACTTATGACATCTCTTAAAGTTTGTCATAAAGTTAGGACTACACGATATGTGTCTTATGATGGTCCTAAGTTAAGACATCGTTACGATCGATGTCCTAACATGAGTTGTAAACCAATATGGCGGCTGTAGTTTTCATGTACCTCAGACAACATCATAACATACGCAGAAATCGAATTTTCCGAGACCCTGGCAATCCTTAGGATTACCTAGATGACACAGAAATAGTATGGAAATACAGACTATCACGTCTTGTGATAATAGATATGTGCAGAATGTTTGAATTTGATCTTCAAAGACCAACGAGGAGATCTCGCGCTTTCCCTGTCTCTTTACAAGTCATGATTGCTTTGAGATTTTTTGCAACTGGGAGTTTTCAGCTGGTCTATACCGACGTACACAACATTAATGTTCAAGGAGTTTGTGACTCAAACTTGAAAGTTTTGAACAATGTAGCTAAATGGCCAGGTGCAACTCACGACGCCTTCATTTGGGCTTATTCTAGGCTAAGTGAAATGTTTGAGGACGGATCAATCGATCATGGATGGCTGATAGGAGATAGTGGGTATCATCTACGACCATGGCTTCTCACTCCTGTGCTAAACCTAACAACGAGAAATCAAAAACAATACAATGCTTCCCATATGAAGACGAGGAGCGTTGACGAAAGGAGTTTTAGAGTTATAAAATCACGTTTCCGTAAATAAATAAATTCAGTAATAAAAAATAGAAGAAACCCAACAATTTTGAATACATTTCAAATCTAACAGTAATCTATCTATTCCTGGGATCAGAAAAAGTTTTTGATACAACTGGGACATCATGTACATCATGGGTAGTCTCCAACATTGGTTCGGCTATGTAAATATTTAGTTCATCAAAACAAACTTTGCTTGGTTGCTTCTGTAATAAATAATGGTCAACAGGTGGCACTAAAGTTGGGGTGTACACGTGAGGGGGAGGTGGCATCACTTTTTCTCAGGGCTTATTATTATCTTTCTGGACTGGGGATGAATGATCTTGTGGGGGAGGACCTGGTGGGAGACACAGAACGCTTACTTTTCTTTTCATTTACTCTTTCTTTTGGTGGATATACTTTATCATTTTTGGTTTCTATTGGTATCAATTTTTCTTTTGGCATTTCAGTCCTTTGTTGATCTTCATTTGTTACCTTTTTCTTATGAAAACTTTTCTCGTGTTTATTGTTCATTTCTGACTGCTGTTCCGCACTTGGTGATTTTTGTACATTTATTTTAGCATTATTGTCTTTATCTTCATTTTGTGAGGAGCGAATTTCTTAAATCATTTGCCTGCTTTCTCTTTTGAACTTCTTTAATTTTTGTTGCTCTGCTTCCCCGAATGAAAAGTTTCTCCTACTTACATATTTTAAAACCTTTTCACCAGATTCTCCCTTTTTGCAATTTCTATGTTTGCTATCCTTTTTAAGAAAGATTCTTTTGCATTCTGGGCACATATAATCAAAGTTGGAATGCCTTTGGGCCAGGTGAGCTAAAAACGGGATGTGGTATGTTTGCCAATGAGACAAATCTCCACAACGTCAATAGACAAAATGGCACAGAAATTAACAACTAAAGATCACCGTATACGGCCTCCAACAACGATTATAACCCATACCGCATAGTCAGCTATAAAGTATATGTTTTTTTCGGTGCAACAATCACGACAACGGTTTTATTTCAAAGTATTAAAAGCCTTAATATTATAGTATTTTTTTTTCCCAACTCCTAAATGAACCCCCACCATAAATCTCTAAATGAATTTGATTAAAAATAAGGAGTTTATATTAGGATATAAATCAACATTGTTGAAATTCTACATACGGTTTTATATTCCTTAATACCGCAGTCCCACTAGGCCACGATCGCACTAGGATCTGTGAAAAAAATGAAAATTTTGACGATCGTAGTACGGTCGTGGTGAGGTCTTGATGATCGTGATGAGCGTGGCTAACTTTGAACATGTTCAAAACAATCGTGGCGAAATCAGGTCGTAGTAGAAGCGTAGTGAGAGCGCAGTACTTAAGATCGTGGTAAGATCGCATAGGTCGCTGTACCATCGTAGCGAGAGCGTAGCAAAAGCGTGAATCTATTCGGAGAGACTGCGCTACGATCTAACAGCGACGTTATTACGACCTCACTACGACCATCACGTTCTCATCGCAACCCAACTACGCTTCCACTACGACAATACCACGTTTACACTATAGAACAATTCTAGCACGACCTTGCCGCCCTCATCGCGTTCTTCCTACGACTTCACTACGTTCATACTACGACTTTCATTCTTATTGTCATTTTCACATAAAATATATTAAATCTCTCCAGGTTTTGTTTGTCTGTATGTAATAAGGACTTCTTGTCAATTTTCTCTAACTGTTACCTCACCACGATCTGAGTTTATTTTAGATCGCGGTATGAGCGGCATGCAAATGTATTTTTTTGTTGCTTTCACGATGATACTACGTCCTCATTACGCTTCTACAACGATCCCGCTACGATTATACCACGTTCTTACCGCGCTTATTCTGCGACCTCCCTACGCTTATCAAGATCTTTCTACGATCATCACGTTCTCACTACGACCAAACCACGAGTTAGCCGATTGCAACACGATCGTACCACGTATCTACTGCGATTATAGCACGTTCTTACCACGATTATACTACGTTCATACCGACCTTACCATGTTTTCAACAATAATATCAAAATCGTGTTCCATATTATACAGTTCCATTCCTTCTATTTCTGATTAATACGTAGATTTCTCGGAAACAATACAGTCATGCCACCAAAATCTACAAGAACACGTGGGCGTGGTGGTAGGGGTTGATTCAGAGGCAGAGAGAGCTCTGATAGTTACGGTCCCTGATCCACCAGAGATGTCGGAACGACCAATACAACCTGAATTACAACCTATTCCTGGTCCATCAAGCTCAAATGACGATATTTTAGTGAACGGTAGTAGAGATGACACAGATGTGTGAATATAAAATAAAATTAGAAAAGGTGGTATGATTGCCAATAAGACAACGCTCTACAAGAGACCAGAATGACACAGAAATTAACAACTATAGGTCGCTGTATGGCCTTCAACAATGAGCAAATCCAGGTTTCAACTAGTTTAGCTCAAGGTGTTTGAAGAACTACATAGGAAGAAAAATGTCCAGTATATATTTATAAAGAGTACAGGCACCATTGGCCTACAGTAGACCGATATTCTGAATTTAACTTAAGGCCAATAGTGAAATGAAAAACAAATATCTGGTTTTCCTAACAATGTATAGGAAAAGACCAGCAAGGTCGTATTATGAATTACATAGCTTAAAAGGGAGAATTGCAAGGACGTACGGTAAATCATTCAAATATTTTACTGCAAAGTGGTAAGCCTGTAACAGAGGTTGCACAGTTGGGAGGTTGGAAAAACATAGGGTCTTTAAATCATTATTCTGTTCCGTCTGTCAGGAAGAAGCGTCACATACCATTTCTAGTGTAATGATACCGGAATCATCTGAATATCATGACCATATATGATGGACAATTGGAGAAATTGTTAGTGTAAATCAACCGTGTAGCATTGTTCCTATAGTTGGGCCGAGTTCATGTGTAGCACAAATGTCCAATCCATCTAGTAATCAAATGGAGTCAGAAAAACAAGACCAGAGCTCCAGATAAGGATTCGAAAGTTGGGGTTTTTACCCACCATTTTTTTTATGTAATTAAGGGATCAAGTGTTTTAATTGCATTATCAATTCCAATTCACCACTCAAGCAAATATCAAATTGGGTTTTTCACCACCAAGTTCCTTAATGTATTGGTTTTTTCATCAACAAAATATTTAATATTTAGGCATGTTATAATCACATTATATCAACCCTAGATGTTTTTCCATCTTAAAAATGCTTCTTTCTTTGTATATAAGATAGCTGTTTTATTTGGGTTATTCACTGACGAGCAATTGTACGTTTAATTTGTGTCCCGTTTTAAACGATCTGCCAAATTTGTATGTTCTCACAACCTATATAAACTGCAGCTGGTGTCACTAGTTGGACAGTAACTAATTACCTTTCTAGACCCATATGATCACCCTACAATTTAGTTGGGGTAGGTGTGGCTAAGTGTTTAGATTTTTATGTATGTAATATATTTGAAATTTAGGTGCTGTAAGAAGGTTTTCCCAGTCCTTTCACCTATTTGCCAGATCTTCTTTTTAATAAAAATAATAAGTAGTTCCAGATATAAGATATACCCCAAAACCTTGACCAGATTAATAGTGTAGTTTTATTATAATAATGAAGGCTCTAATGTGACGGAGACCACATTCAACTTCAATTTACAAATAATTCTGCAACATCAAATAAATAAATGACAATGTTATACTGCACTAACCAATAAGACAACTATCTTAAGCATACAAAACAAGTCGACCAAAAACAAAGAAAGTTTCAAGTTTTTAGAACGAAAGGACATTTCCAATTATAAATATTATAAAAATAAATTTACGCTACGACTGTAATCAGATAAGGGTAAATAACGCAAACGATAGCAAATAAAAGTGTTAAGAACTCATGGTTTTTGCATATAATTGGGTTTTCCTTTGGATGAATTGGGTTTTAGAACCCTGCAATGAGCATTTGCATTGGGTTTTTAATTATTTATATTGCGTGATCATGCAAATACACAGCTTATCTGGAGCTCTGCAAGACGATCCATTGTCACTGTTTTGTTGGGGCGTAATTAGTGGTGGTACCATCAAGATTAAAATGGTATCTGGCAGCAATGAGAAAAAGAAAAGATGTACCAGCACTGTTTCAAGTGAAATTGTTTCATCTCAAGAATAACTGCATACAATAAATAGACTAGTTTTATTGTTCCTGGAAAAAAACATGAACAAAAATTCTTACTATTCAAATGTTCATTTATATTATTATTGAAATGTTGAACAATTTAAATATTTCTGTATTTTGTCCCATTACTAGTAGTAAATTAATAAAGATATCATAACGTGGTTATTTCTGTATTGGCCTTGTAATTGGTCCTCGGCCAGCTGTAGTGGCCTTCGGCTTCGCCTCAGAACAATACAGCAAGCATCGGACCAATAACAAGACCAATACGGAAATAACCACGTAATAATAGCATACTATAATCAGAAAAAAAACTTGATCCAGTGTGTTTAAAAATCCTAAGATTAAAGTAAGAGTGTTCTGTGAACACTCATCTGATAATTTTGTTAAAAGAGAACTGGAGAAGAGTTAGAAAGTTTTTACTTCCATTGTAACCTATCACATTTAACAATGACCTTCAACCATCATTATATCCATACAAATGTTGGATATTGAAGGAATATAACTATTACCGTAGAGTAACCTTAGTTATATCGGACAAGACTTGTATTGCCCTTACATACAGTACATAATTTTTAATGATGCGTATTGCATTTACTTTTTTTCCAAATAAAGATGTTATATATGTCTATGTTATTTTTAAAACAACATAACTACATAGAAGGGAAATTTCCAAATGAACTGAAAACAATTATCCAGTCAGTATTCATGATCTTATCTAGATGGTAAACATAATATACAGAAGTTTGCAATTTGTGTTTTCATCTTCTAAATTTAAAATACGTTTTTAAATTGCATTTCTGGATGGAGCATACAAATTTATGAATATATCAATTCTTATAAACTGACGATACAAAAGCATCAATATAGCAATTATATTACAAGGTCATTTTCTATTTAAATTTGCATATTCCTTTTAAAAAAGGAAAATACGTCAGATAATTCATGATCAACATCAAAGCAAAATTTGAATGTTGAGAGAAAAAGCTCGCTTTTCTGTATACTACTTTAACATTCATTGTCGGCTATCATTTGCTAGCAATTTAATAAATATATCATATATAGTATCATGATCATTACTGAGATTGTAAAAAAAATTGTCAAAATAAGCAGATTTATAAAATCTGTTTTTGTAAGTCAAACGGGGACTTTGAAAAGAATCTTATGTTCTTTTTCACGGGTTCAACCGAACATAAAGCATTTCTTTTCTATACAAGGCTTAATAACACAAAACACAAATATACTATGGGATGTAGGTTTGCAGCATCCAGTCTTTTAATAATACATTCGGAACATAATAACATGTGGAAAAAAAATTAGAGTGGTAGGTGTTACGCCAACAAACGGTTCTTATCACATTGTCTTCTCTAGAAGTATGATCAACAGCCTGAACAATCTACAAAATATAATTACAAAAATTAGAAACAATTCGCAACTTTGGACAGTATACATGTGCATCTATTGAATTGTACAATTCTATAAGAATAATCTTAATATACGTGTGAAAGACAGTACCTATAGAACAACAAGTGTTTTTTTTAAACAAAAACAAAATAAAAGTCAAACAGACCTTAACAGCAATTGAATTAAACGTGTAGACTGATTGAATGCAAACCGTCGAATGATTTAATTCCCGCTTAGGTATGCAAATTACTACGCATAACGGTATTCGTTAAGCCTTATAACGAAAAGAAATTTATGTCCTTTCTTGGCAGAATCTAATTAATTCCTATAGTATCTCAAACTACAATTTACTGTAATAAGCTGGTCATTATTATTACTGATACCCTGCAGACAACAAGATAGTGATCTACAATTGTGCTCTGATGAATGACACCAATAACACCCATAACTTTGAAATATTTCATCAGAAAAGAGTCACTACTTACTTCTATATTCTAAGACTTTGTTTGATTTATTCATAAATAATATCATAACAATGCCAAGATATAAGACTGAAAACTCTACTGTCTTATGTTCAACTATATGAGGATATCTTTTTTTTAAAGATCTGGTAATAAATGTACATGAATGTATCAATTTTCTGTCAAAAATCAAATAATTTTATTCATAATCTTAATCTCCATTAATAAATTTCGAGAACTGATAAAACCATCCAATATAATGTAATGTTATTTCGATTCCACACTGCATTTTATGTCAAACATCATGAAAATTATCCAAGTGCTCCACGAACCATCTTTCAAAATTATAAACATCAATTTTATCAGCAATCAAAGCCGGGCTTCAAAGTTATTGAGAAACAGCCTATTCTAGAGACGGCGTGAATCAGATGTGGATACTAAAAAAATCCAAAGATATTTTAGAGTACTTAAATATTGTAAGTAGGGATCCAAACTACACACGATGCATGACCTTATATAAATATATCCTTTATCATAATAGATGTACCTATTTCATTTTTGAGTCGAGGACTCCTATGTTTTCTGTCAACATTTGACGTATCATTTCTGTTCATGCTTATAAAGTTTACTTCCGGTATATTTTAAAATTGAGAATGGAAATGGGGAATGTGTCAAAGAGACAACAACCCGACCATAGAGCAGACAACAGCCGAAGGCCACCAATGGGTCTTCAATGCAGCGAGAAACTCCCGCACCCGGAGGCGTCTTTTGAATGGTTTGAATGATTACATGAGCCCGGTCCAGTGCAGAGGGTGCAATCGAACAGTTTTTTTTTCAATGACGTCATTATTTTTAGGAACCATGCATAAGTGACCTTTAGTGGTGGTATTGTTAATAAAGATACTTATACAACTAGATATCTCTGGAATCAGAATGTTCTCTTGTATATAATAAAATCAAAATGAAGTGTAAATTTAATATCATACAAAAGTTCCATTCAGAGAAAATGAAAAAAAATAAAAGCCTAATCTCAACATGAAAAACCGGAAATCAGGTCATGTGTATACTCATGTAGACATGATACAGGCACATTTTAGATAATCAAACTGTATGAATTTCATAGATTATTACTTGGTCTTTTAAAAAAATCTCGCTATAAGGTACGGTCTCCTGCTTCGGAAAGAGCTACAGTAGCTACAAATAAGTTTTCACTACATAAAAAACAGGAAGTTTACAGTGTCTCCCCTTAAAACATGTATATTTAATCCAATTTTTTAAATTATTTAAATCATTCAACCTGTTTTTATTGAAAACTTACTAACTAATTGTTCCCATCAAATTGTAAAAACATGATACTTTTTCACTAATTATGTAAATAAAATGGGAAATCCCTCCATTGCTGTTTTTAGTCGGGGAATAACCCCATGGTTTTTTTTATTATACGAAACTGTTTATAGCACCCAGAGTCTTTGCTGTTTACACTTTGACGAGTGTAAAGAATCAAGGTTGTTACCTATATAGAGGTAAGAATCAGCACATATACATGTAGCTGTATGCCTCGCATAGTCTAAATTATTTATCATACAAGTATCGTTTAGCATTTCCCTTTTTAGTCCGAGATTGCTCTGACGTCAAACGGCTGTTTTGCCAGACAAGCAGGGGCGTGGCATGTCAGAGCGCGTCCCTTATCATAAAGTGGATATTTGCCTGTTCAAAATGGATTCGTTGTTTCTTGAGCCGACTGACGGCCTTCGATAAATATGAATCGGGCCTCAATCTGTTCATTTTTCTCTTCCATTCCATGTAAGATTTATCTACATGTAACCCTTTATTTTTTCATATTTTGACATTTTTCACAGTGACCCATCAATTCCAGCATTTTAACTTTCATTTTCATATGAACGTAAAGTTACGAGAGACTTCACAACTATGCTAAGGGTAGCTTTATCCGGTGGTGATGATACCCAGTGTATATATACTATACGAAAAAAATTGCCGAGACTCGTGTTTCTAAATGTTCCCTTAAACATTATTTATCTTTATACAGTGAACATGCATTTTATATTCAATACCTTTACTATTACATGGCTTCCATTGCAGTTTAAGTAAGTGTCAATCAATCTTTAAATTATTTAATGAGGTCATTTGTACGACAAAATGCCAAGAAAATCTAAAAAATCGTTACCACAGAATCTGTTAAATTGTAGTAACTGCAGTTAAATAGGGAATGAGCTTCCGCAAAGCTGGTTAAACATATACTGCACCAAAATCTACCACAAGGGACCATGTAAATGGTAAAATAAAGCCAAGAATGAAACAAGTCATTCCTTATGAGATTAAAAATGCTACTAGCTGCCGAACAAAACCTTTAAATTTAAGATATCAGGACACCAGACGTCATTTGGAATTAAAACGGAGAGACGGAGAAAATCTTTGAACATAGCCTAACTAATGTACTAGCCAGGAAGGGGGCAAAAAACATCCTAGGCATAATGGGCAACACGAGGAAATATATCACAAATCTTGCTTCTTTAAATGCCGATGGCAACAAAATGACTCCTCTGTGTGTCGTCAAAAGTCATTATAACAATGAAATCTGTGGAATCTTTTGCCACCATTGATGCCTCCAAAGGTACGGTATGGACATACTAGACATACTAGAAAAAGCCTGGATGTGCGATATTTTGGAAGAAATGTGGTTCCGTTTGATATTTCTGTAACAATGTAGTCAAAAACGTCCTCAACTACTTATCTTGGATTTCCACGATTCCCATGCTAATTGGTGGACGCAATGAAAGCATATGAAAAACATATTTGTTCTAGCCCTCCAACATCACACCAGTCACCACCTCCATCTATTGGATAAGAGTGTGTTCGGTCCTATCTCTTACACTTATGACCGATTGTGTTCCGAATTTATGACAAAACACAAATATCATATTAGTAATACGATGACCCATCGTTTCCGACATTATAACTTTCATTTAGAAGGGATATAGTTACGATACTATTGTGAGGTTATTAGACATAATCTTTCAATCAGTTTAATTGAGGTCTGGAGCTGACAAGTCAGTAACTGCTAGTAGTCATTTGTTAATTTATGTATCGTTGTCATTTTCTTTTGTTACCTATTCTGACATCCGACTCGGTCTCCTTTAATTAGTTATCAAAGGTACCAGGATTGTAATTTAATACGCCAGACGCGCGTTTCGTCTACATAAGACTCATCAGTGACGCTCAGATCAAAATAGTTATAAAGCCAAACAAGTACAAAGTTGAAGAGCATTGAGGACCCAAAATTCCAAAAAAGTTGTGCCAAATACGGCTCAGGTAATCTATTGATGTGATAAGAAAATCATTAGTTTTGTAACAGGAAATTTATTAAAATGACCATATAATTGATATTCATGTCAACACCGAAGTGCTGACTACCGGGCTGGTGATACCCTTAGGGGACGAAACGTCCACACTGAGTTTTACTGTTCGTATTGCTGTGTGTTTGTTTTCTTTACATTGGCTAGAGGTATAGGGGGAGTGTTGAGATCTCACAAAACATGGTAAAACCCCGCCGAACATTTGCGCCTGTCCCAAGTCAGGATCCTCTGGCGTTTGTCAGTCTTGTAACTTGAATTATTTGATATATTTCGGAGTTTAGTATAACGTCCATCATCACTGAACTACTCTCAGATCTGTTCATTGTGTCTTTTTATGTCGGGATGTATAAGTACCGGGCCACGTCCACTTGTATGTTTGTCCATCTGATGAGTTAAGCCTTTTTCAACTGATTTTTATAGTTCGTTCTTATGTTGTACTATTATACTACTGTCCCAGGTTAGGGGAGGGTTGGGATCCCGCTAACATGTTTAACCCCGCCACATTATTTATGTATGTGCCTGTCCCAAGTCAGGAGCCTGTAATTCAGTGGTTGTCGTTTGTTTATGTGTTACATATTTGATTTTCGTTCATTTTTTTTTTACATAAAAAAGGCCGTTAGTTTTCTCGTTTGAATTGTTTTACATTGTCTTATCGGGGCCTTTTATAGCTGACTATGCGGTATGGGCTTTGCTCATTGTTGAAGTCCGTACGGTGACCTATAGTTGTTAATGTCTGTGTCATTTTGGTCTTTTGTGGATAGTTGTCTCATTGGCAATCATACCATATCTTCTTTTTTATATAGTCAACATTTTTTTAAGGGGGTCAGCTGAAGCACGCCTCCGAATGCGGGATTTACTCGCTGCATTGACGACCTATTGGTGGCCTTCTGGTCTTTAGTCGGGTTGTTGTCTGTTTGGCACATTCCCTATTTCTATTCTCAATTTTAGCATGACCTAGATTTTTTTCTGCCGGGCATTTAAAGAGACGAGTTTAGCACTGAAAAGAAAGTATTGATACGGTAGGGAAAAACAATCAGACCAAGAATCACATTGGAGAAAAAGAATGCAAACTTTAGTTCTGTCACATCTACACTACTGCAGTACTGAATCGAAAAGATAAGTCACTTTACAGATATGAATATCAGCCGTACTGAATTTACCAAAGTACAACATAAAAATGTTATCATGAAGCCGTTAGTACTGATTTACAGGACAGTAGAAAAGTACAAGAAAAGTGGGAGGAAATTCTAAGCAGTGCAGTTGATATTTACATATAGAAGGACTGCAAAATATTTTTCATAAGAAACACTTTCTGACCTTTTGAAATTTTGAAAATATTAATTTTAAACCTTTTAGTCTCTACTGATACGTTGTCAATACTTTGTCAACCTTTCATTCTACTGGACGAAATACATGATAAACAACTGATTTTCAATGAACTGTTTTTCCTTCGAAATTTTATACTTTGAAGAATGCTTAGCCTTATCGAACGAAAAAAGGTGTAGAATAACAGATGTTATAATTTGGTTTATAATGAACTTCTTTATCATCATACAGGTGTGTATCGATATCAAATGGTGTCTCTTTCATTGTTTATAATTAAATAAATTGATCAGAGAGATCGGCGCCCTGGTATTTAATTTATTGAAACCTTCAGAGAAAACTACCAGATGTAAGTAAAACTACTGTAGCAAAGTTCGGTGTTTCTTGTGGACAAATTTCATGCCCACTTATAACCTTTGGATGAACTTTTATTTTAAATTTTATACCAAGAAAAATGTTGAGTTTTCTCTAACAGCAAGAGTGTAAAATAAGGTAAACGGACAGAAAGTCACAGGACAAAAAGTCACAAATAATTTGTTGCCAATTGGTTGAATATATAAAAGAAATATCTCGAAATATTTACTTTTTAATACATATATTAATATTAAGTTTAGGAAATGTGTCATTATACTTGAAAATTCAAGATTCATTTAATTTTAATCATGCAAAAGATATAGAAACTTATCATGAAGCCATTTAAGTGCCAAGCCCCTTTGTCATTTTGTTTTTTTAACAGTTATTTGATCATCTTTGATATTTTTTTTGATAAATTTTGTTTACAAAGTTGGTTTATATACAATAGTTCAAGAAAAATACAAAAATATTTTTGTAGAAATAAGCAGTTTTTCTTCAAAGAAAATAATCAGAAAAAATTAATTGTGACTTTTTGTCCTGTAAAATAACAGAGATGTTATAATTTGATATCTGTCGATATCAAACGGTGTTTCTATTATTTTTTTTGATTAAATAAATTGATGCAGAGAGATCACCGCACTAGTATTTAATTTATCAAAAACTTCAGATTCATCAGCATGATCAGTAAAGTGCAGTTTTTGTTAGGTTGCTATCTAACTAACTTATATCCCACATCTCCTTATATTATTCGTACTCATATAAATATATTATTAAGGTGGTACCAAACACCTTGACTAAAATTAATTTGGCTCGTTTAATTTTCAGAAATTTTAACAAAACATTTACTTTGACCCTTTGACAAATATATAAAAAAAATCAAAACACTCGAACCACACACTTTCTCAGAAAAAAAATTCATTGAATATATAGCAGTTTGACAAACACTTATGTTGATCATTGAGAAGCTAATTATTTCCTAAACAATAGAATATGGTTCAAACATTCAGTTGATTGTTACATAGTTATCACCCTGTAGTGTTATGTACCACCTTAATTAAGAAGAACTATCTTTAAACAAAAGATAAACGTAATATCTTAATAGTTCTTTCTATGTGTTGTAGTAGTTTTTTAATTAGAGACAAACGTCATATCTGGAGATAGTTTTTTCGCAGGTATAAGATTTATCGGGATAAGTAAGAATACTGCATTTTTATCGTTGGTTTTACTATTATATTTTAATTGCATCTACAATTATCTGAAGCCATTTTACTAATTTCACTTAAACTCCTTTAAATTAAATGAAAATTAGGAGCTGGTTATTTTTTTTTTAATTTGAAAATACAAATATGAGATAGGATAGCCAGTTCGATAGTTATCCACCAGACTAAATGACGTAGATGCAAGCAATTATAGGTTATCATGTGGCCTTCAACAAAATATTTGTATCTACGCTAGCCATTCGTTTTATTAGACAAGTACAATTTGTCTTTAAAAGAGAGACGAAAGATCTCAAAGGAATAAGTCGAAAACAAATTGGCAATGCCTTGGTAAATTACGTTATGTTTTGAATGGGAAATACTTGTGTAAGGGCAAAAAGTTAAATGTGTTTGGACTATTGCAAGAGACATTTTCTACTCTTTTTTTAAAACTTAAGTTTTCTCTTTTCATTTACACTGACTCTAGAGTAGTTAGTTTCACGATAACAATAACCGTTAATTGATGTTATCAGTTTGGATGATTGATTGTTGCAATTGGTTGATAAACGTCCAGTGGCAAATGTTTCATGCATGTTCAGCGACTCATTTCACAAAAAATCATGAATATTTCAGTATAACTTACGATCAATTTTAGTCGCAAGTTTTTTTGTGAAAAGAGCCTCAGGTCGTTAAATAATTTTGAATAAAACTCATACCAGGCTTAAATCTTGGTTCGCCAGAGGCGCGTTTCATCTACAAAAGTTTGATACGCATTGAGGACCAAAATTCAGCTGAAAGTACTGGTGTACATGGAAATGAAGTACTAAGATCATTTGAATTAAAACAAATGATATCGAATTTTGTAGGTGAGATTATTAATTCTTAAAAATAGAATGGGCATGGGGAAATAAACCTTAAAACGGTTCTTTGTTAGGTGATATGGCCTGGAATCAACCTTGTGTTTAAGCAGTGGACAAATATTTTGTGTTTCCATCTGATGTTTTTGCTCACGATATTCTAAACCTTTGAATAACACATATCGCAGAGAAGTGTTATTCGAAAAGTTCAGGGCACTAGTTATAACGTGATCAGCTAGATTATGTATGAATACGGAAATAGCACAGCTGCAGTCAGGTTTATTCTTGAAAGTCTACAATATTGATATCCGGCAGCTGAGTTGATGACATCGAGATCTTTGCACGGGCAAAAAAAAATCATGAAAGGATCTTTTCTCCAAATCAAATGTTTCATTGCGAATCACTGAAAAGTATGTGACTTCCAATATCCGAAATGAGAGTTGTAAGTTTGTTTTCGTTTGAACGCGGATATGTAATAAAGATTTTCAAACATAAGTCGCACAGAGAATGAAGTTTTGAAAGCGCTAGTTAATAAAACTTCGTACAGATGCAAGTTGATACCGTTTGACATAAATTTTTTACACTAAGTAGGAAAGTTTGCCGTCTAATTTTCTTGGTCATGCTGTATCGTCAGTTTGATTTGACAATGCTTACGGGAGTTATTAAAATAACCATTTACCAACACCTTGTGAACACAACTCCTTCGAGACCATTTTTACAGAATGCTCTCACTCATACTTGCATGATAGGATAGTTTGTCATGAGTAGTTGACCTTATTATACCGTCATATCGATCTGACTATTTTTATATCAGTTGTGGGACTTTGACCATTTTTGGAGTATTTTGACAAAAATGTCCCGAATGGATGTATAGGAAATTAAACGATACAAATTTAACCACCGTGCTGTTTATCAAAATTTATCAGAACTGGCGGTAAAAGGATACAAAATTACAAACTTTTTTATCCAGCAGGGTCTTTTCGTTTATATTACGATTTTTTTTTCTCACGTATACAATTAATTTTAAAGTATTTTTGGTCACTGAACTAGCCCTGTTGTCCTCTGATTGAACCTGTGGACAATCTTATTTTATTACTGTTTTATTCTTTACAAAATATCTAACTTCTTTTCAAACAAAAAGCGAACAGGATCAGAGAAGAAATAATTGGATTTTTAATGAAGAAATTTGTCATCTGATATTTTTCTGCCGATATATGATATAAAAAAAAAGATTATAATTATATTTAACAAAGCCCAATATTTTGTTTAAAGGCGTAATTTTATTAACACTTCCCTTTTTTGAACCTTAGAACATTTGCATTCTCATTTAATATTATAAATACACATTCTGTTCTTCTGTCCGAATTCTGGTTTCTGTCAAAATTCACGATACTTTTTGCTGTTCAACAAAGAAGTATCACTATGATTTGAACTAGTTTATTTCTGACCAGATCTCAAATGCAATAATTAAAGGTATTAAGGTGGCCCAACCCAATAAGGACCCCCGGTAGATTTTTATTTTTTATTTTTACATATTTTGTAGATCTTTTTATGCTGAAATCAAAATTGCAAAGAATAAAGGGGTCACCAAGCTCGTTTTCCCCTCAAATGGAATCAAAATGTGCAGCTTTGACCCTATTTCCAAACATTTCCAGGCTTTCGACAATAACGGCTACATCAAATTCAAAGACTTTTAGAACCAAGACAGAATAATTATTATATGAAAAAACATTAAGATTTGAAATGTAAACGTTTCCATTGGTTGTTTTAGACTTAAACATACTTTTATTTTCAGATTTATGTCTAAATTTTGCATTTTCTAATTTCAGTTTAAGGCTAAAAAAAATTGTTAAATAGATTTTTCGTAAAATTTTCCCAGTAGATTTGTTCAAAAACGCATATGTCAAAGCTACGAACTTTAATTTACAGCATTTTAAGGTAAAATAAAATGAGGGTTAAACTTTTGTTTTACCTCTTTACCCCATTAGGTCAGATTTCAATGCACTCCATTAATTACTTTGTTGTGAATTCTTTAGTGATCGCTTTAATAAAATAATGTTTGCAATTATATCAATGGACGATATATGAATATAAATGTGTTTAACATATAATTGTTTGTAAGTTAAAAAGCGAAATTTTGATTATTTTGTTGAAAAACGGTAATTTTGTTAGGCGCGAGTTGTTTCCATCTAGTTTGGCGCCATCGGACAACAGTAATTTCAGGGTCGCCATTGTCGAGCAGCATTCACTTCTGATGAGTACGACCATATTCATGAATAACAGACATAGTGGGAAATAGACAACGATGAAGGTAGAGTCATTATATAAGATAAAAATAGATGTCAATGTTATCACTGGGATGGTGATACTCTCGGTGAATAAACCTCCGCCAGAAGTGACAAGATACGACAAAAACATGAGGCCTTGGAGTACAAACATATTGGCTTTTTTTAATTGTCATATCCTCATAGAGATTCATTCCACAAAAAGTTCTTTTCATTTCGTATGGATTTCTTATCAATATATACCACATGTTGTAATTTTGTTAATATACGTTTTAAAACAACACAATTCTAGGTAAGACATTCCTCATTTGCATTCAATCTTTTACTAAATCGAACAATGAGAGTTTTAGGTGTTTTCAAAATATCTCAATTGCTAGTGAGGCCATAGCAGTTTAGTTTGAGAAATCAAAAAACATTCATCAATCATTTCTGTACCCAGTCCTTAAAATCATTCGCTTGTAATTTAAAAAAAAAATCTCAGTTCAAATGGTATGTCTCGTCGATTTTTTTTCACGTATACAATACATTTTAAAGTACTCTTGATCACTGAACTATCCCTGTTGTCCTTTGATTGAAACTGTGGACATCTTATCTTATTACTGTTTTATTCTTTACAAAATATCTTACTTCTTTTCAAACAAAAAGCGAACAGGAACAGAGAAGAAATAATTGTCCTTTGATTGAAACTGTGGACATCTTATTTTATTACTGTTTTATTCTTTACAAAATATCTAACTTCTTTTCAAACAAAAAGCGAACAGGAACAGAGAAGAAATAATTGGATTTTTAATGAAGTAATTTGTCATCTGATATTTTTCTGTCTATATATGATATAAAAAAAAGATTAGATATTTAACAAAGCCCATTTTTTTGTTTAAAGGCGTAATTTTATTGACACTTCCCTTTTGAACCTTAGAGCATTTGCATTCTTATTTAAGGTAGAAAGGGTGTCTAAATTAAAATCCATAGAATTTTTTTAATAATTTGCCAAAATGTAGTTTATATCCTGCTTGTTTAATTAAAAATATTAATAAAAAGAATGGGTCACGGCACTCATTTTCACACTACTGGTTGTGCAAAATTGTCAAATTTTGTATGGAGTATGTATGGAAAACCCAATTTTTCGACATAAGACAAAAACTACATCATAAAATTTTTAGATAAAATATGAGAAGATAGCTCCAATATATTGCTTTCAGATAAGAAAAATAAAAAAACGGGGTCACCGGACTCGTTTTCTTACTTCATAATAAAATGGGTAAATTCCTAGCACATTCTATTGTAAAAGTAACACTATCTGAATTATCTGCCCTTGCATTTGAGTTGCCTCACCTTATTTGGCAAAGTTGGAAAAAGTTGAATCAAACAGAAGTATTCGTTTTTTGGTGAAATATAACCATAAATATTATAAAACATGGCATTTTCTAATGATATCATAATGAAAATTCTTACACATGATTTACCTACTACTCTCACAATTTCCGAATTCTGATTTCTGTCAAAATTTGTTTTGTAGATCTTTTTATGCTGAAATCAAAATTGCAAAGAACAAAGGGGTCACCAAGTTCGTTATTCCCTCAAATGGAAACAAAATGTGCAACTTTGACCTTATTTCCAAACATTTCCAGGCTTTCGACAATAACGGCTACATCAAATTCAAAGACTTTTAGAACCAAGACAGAATAGTTATTAAGTGAAAAAACATTAAAATTTGAAATATAAACGTGTCCATTGGTTGTTTTAGACTTAAAAATACTTTTATTTTCAGATTTATGTCTTAATTTTGCATTTTCTAATCTCAGTTTAAGGCTAAAAAAAATTTGTTAAATCGATTTTTCGTTAAATTTCCCCAGTAATTTTTTTCAAAAACGATTATGTCAAAGCTATGCACTTTTACAGCATTTTAAAGGAGAAGGAAACCCAAAATAAAAAATATGTTTATTTCAAAGAATAGTTTGAAAAAAGTAGTGTAAGCGTTTCTTTTTTTATTTAAATATATCTAATAGAATGGTCAAATTGTCAGAATAGAGTAGGCAATTTTGAATTTCCCGCCATTTTATGGGCAGCGACATTTTGTGGAACTCTTTAAAATTGAAGAGCACAAGGAGCGTAGTTAGCTACGTCACACCGTCTATTCCGGTTTTCCCGCTTAGCTAAAACATCACAATACGCACGTATCTCTCATCGCAAACAGATTATGCCTTCCTGTCAAGCAATTAAGTACAGCTCTTTGTAAGAACCAGGCAGGGTGCCATATACATGTGATTTATGAGGGTTTCAGATTTTATCTATAAATGGCCTAGAAGAAGCAGTAACTGAATACTGCTAAAAAAATAAATATGAGTGGGAAAATACGAGTGGTTGCCATGGTAACGGACACTCTATTTTTGGTTGTGAAGCATAGTAAAGTCTTCCAAAAATCAGCTAAATCACTACAATTCAGAGCCTGATTAGGAATAGAATCAAGCATTTTTCATTAATTTTCATATGTAACATTGATACAACTTGGTTTTAGCATCATTTTAGTTCAGATTGCATGTAAACAAAATTTGTAAATTTTTTTTTAAATTTTGCAAAAAAATGCATATTTTTAACTTTTCTGAATTTGGGATTTTTGCGAAACTTTCAAATTTTCTGTGGTGTTTTTCAGAAAAGAGCAACTGTGTATAGCATAGTTAGCACTTTGGTTATGAAGTTTGGATACTACTTTACCAAATTAAATAGAAAAAATCTTGGGACTTTCTTTAGTTTTATCACCATAGCAACCGATTTTTTTCCTTGGAAACGGAGTTATTATTTGCAGAATATTGCAGTTTTAGAGCTTTAATGTACTGAATTGTTCCATAACTGATAAAAAAAATATATATTTAAGCATAAGCTTACTCTAAATTACTATCGTTAATAGTTGCTGTCTTCAATAGTTACCATGGAAATACATATTACCCATAGTAACATCTATTTTAAAATGTATCAATAGAAATTTATGTAAAAAAATACATATATTATATATAGACGGTGTTTATATTCATATTAGGATATGACTGCATGCTTTGCTTCACTCACAGTCTTGTCTGTATATAATATATAATGAAACATTGAGGTTAGAACCGAAGGTAAGGGGAAAAAAAGGGGGTAGGTTTATTTAAAAAAAATCATACATGTAGATTCTTGGAAAGATAACGTTTGGTCGGAGAGCCTGATTATGAATAGAATAATGATAATGAACAGAATCAATTTTATTTTCAGAAATTTCATATGCATGTACAACATCGATAGAACTTGGTTTTAGCTTCAGAGCTTAGTTAGTAATGCAGTTCAACCCCGACTTTCAGATTTTTTGTTAAATACTAAAAAACATTCTTTTTTTTCGAAATCATGAAGTATTGTGAAATTGTCAAATTTCCTCGTGTGTTTTTCCGAAAACTGAAAATATGTAAATCATAGCTAGCATTGTAGTAACAAAGTTTGAATACTACCTGACCAAAATAAATAAAACATTGCGTGGGGCTCTCTTGAATTTTATCACCATGTTAAAGGAGCACTAGCTACGATATATGTAAAAAAATAAAGTATGATTTTTTTTAGATCAATCATTAATCAAATTGGAATAATCAAATAATAATTTTCTTTTAGCAATCAATTTCCTTTAATTTTGTTAAAATAAGCGATTAAACATAATTTTTGACTGATTCACTTGCAAGTGAAAACGTCATCATCATTCTAACCGGTATTCGTTAACCCCTAGCTAGAGATTGACAACGCATGCATTGTACGTGTACTGGTTATTTAAAGAAAAAGAATGTCAACAATGAAAGTGAAACTACGGTTATTGTACATCATTTGATTACTAATTCGATGCACATAAAATCGTTCGTATATGGTTAAAAACAATGAGAAACATCTATTTTTAATCATAAAATAAAATCAAACAGACCTATAAAAATCCACTTGCACGTGTTGGTTTAATCTATTCGTATCTCTATTTTTGTTTACATCGCTTATATGGTCATCTGAGGTCAAATCGATAGTTAATTAGATGGCGTCTGGACTAAAATGCACACGAAACGAACCTATATATTATCTACCCCATGCTCTGTAAACTGTTTATTTTAGACTTTTGATAGTTTGGATAAATGTTTTACCTTGTTATAAACCAAATATGAGAATTTGAGTCAAATCGGTTACAATGAATTTGACAGCTAGTGCCCCTTTAACGTATTTTCCCCTTGGAAACAGAGTTATTATTTATTGAATTCTGCGGTATGGGGGAATTCAATGTTCTCAATTGTTTCCAAACCTTTATGAAAAGACATGCATTGAAGCATATATAAGCTATAAACTGCAATCGTTAAGTATTATTACAACAGTTGCCATGGTGACAAATATCACCCATAACAGTCAATCAAATGATATATAATATAGTTTATGTAAACAATTACATATAATTATGTTTATAATGTTCATTTTTCTAATGGGAACATAACTGCATGCTTTGCTTTGTTTCACTCTCAGTACTGTCATGACTGTCTTTGCTCATTAAAAAGACTTAAAAAATGTAAATATATACACTGTTGCATTTTGGGGGAGGAGTGGAGGTTGGGTAGTTTTTGTTTGAATCTTTCATAGATCAGGATCATGCACAGCTAAGGTGTGCATTAACTACCTCAGATATACTGCAAAGTTCAAATGTACTCTTAACTGATCCTAGACTTTGAAAGGGGTGTAATTCCATAAAATAAAAATAAACAGTTGCGCCATGAGCGCATGTTACGCTTTTTCAAAGAATAAAAATTGTTTAATAACTTCTCAATGTCATTTCACAAATTCATGAAAAACTAATGGGAGGTTATGTTAATAGATATAAACCTGGCGTCACCAAAGTTTCATAACTGCTCAAAGCATTGTCTGAAAACTGGAATATTCCCCCTTTTTATGATTAAAATCACATTTATCCGTGACCTAAAACGTATACAAATTAAAAGTGAACTCCCGTCAATAAATATAAACAATTTATTGAATGAAAAATGGAAAATATGGGGAGAGTTTAAAATTGGAAAGTGAAACTTTTTTTCAGTTTATTTCACTTTCTAAATTGAGGTACATTTCTCATTGGTTCATCTTTCTCTAAACATATAACCTAGGGGAAGAAACGAAATACATCTATATTTAGTTATGATTTTGCATACACCTTTTTGAAAGTACACCAAAATGGAACTAAAACTGTAGGAGATGTAGGTTATACGTCAATAACACAGCAATCAAACGAAAAAAACCAACTAATGACATTTAGCAGGCAACATAAAGATTTCAACAATACTAGTAGTTATAGATGTCTACACAATATGTAAAATTCTTAATCATTACTAATTTATCTATATAAAGATTTTCTTGAGGATTAATTTATTTATAGTTGGAATCCTGCTAACATATTTACCCCCGCCACATTCTCTATGTATGTGCCTGTCCCAAGTCAGGAGCCTGTAATTCAGCGGTTGTCGTCTGTTTATGTGTTACATATTTGTTTTTCGTTCACTTTTTGTAAATAAATAAGTTTTCTTGTTTGAATTGATTTATATTGTCATTTCGGGACCTTTCATAGCGAAAGATGTGGCATAGGCTTTGTCCAATGTTGAAGGCCGTATGATAACCTATAGTTGTTAATTTCTGTGTCATTTTGGTCTCTTGTGAAGAATTGTTTCAATTTGGCAATTATACCACATCTTCTTTTTTTTTTATTTTAACAGAAATGATAAAAAAATAAATACATGAAAATCGAAAAAATATTATATGGTATGTATGACAGAAAAAAGGGCTTCAGAAAGGTTTTCCTTAAATATCAACTGGTCACTTTTAGATATTTCTTCACTTAACCAGGTCATTTAAGGTAAACTATACAGTTTTAAACTCAGTGGCGGATCCAGAACTCTGTGTAAAGGGGAAGGGGGGGGGGGGGGGGGCTCCAGTCACACTTCAGTGATTCAAACTAGTTGAAAAAAATTTACTTAAAATAAAAAGATCATGATTGTTTAATCAGTAACTGTTGTTATGTTATTTGGCACATGTCAATCGGTTCATTGATTTTTTTCGGCATATCAAAGAAAAACGGGCACGTGTCTAAATGTTGTATTCCTCCTAATTCACACTTTTAAAAATCACTATTCCTTCAATAGATGGTTTGATTAATTATAAATTGGTTTTATAACAATTAAGGTTAATTAAAAATTCACCTAAGATTTACTTGTACTTTTTAAAAGAAAATATAGTTGATACACTGTTCAGGGGCGGATCCAGGGGGAAAAGGGGGGAGGGGGGGTTCCGGGGTTGAAAACCCCCCTTTTTTTGGACGATCAATGCATTTGAATGGGAGCACATACAAAAGGGAGGTGTCATAAAAGCTTTTTTGAAATCAATGATCCAAAAAAATCCGCTGAGATAAGAAAACAGTGCAAACTGTGGATCGACCACTACGGAATGACAAGATGAACATAGACACTTTCCAATGGAGTAAAAGTCGTGTTGTATGCCAAGATCATTTTGAAGAAAACTTTTGTGATAGAAACTTAATGGCCGAATCTTTGCGATTCAAAGGAACATTGAAACTAAAGCCGGGATCAGTGCCAACAATAGTAAAGCCAGGTCCAGGCGTAAGGCATGAGAAACAAGACAGAGACTCTACCCAGCAGTTACTAGAGAAAAGAAAGAAAGCACAGGTAAACACAAAACGGAATATCGAGGGAACAATTCATTTTTATTCCATTAAGTATTTTTTTTAGGGGGGTAGGGGGGATTTTTCACCATACGTCGTGTTATCAAATATCAGGTGCGTATCCAGCCATTTTAAAAGGGGGTGGGGTGGGGGGATAAAAAGGGGGTGTTCCAACTTTATGTCCCCATTCAAATGCATTGATTGTCAAAAAAGGAGGGGCTCCAACCACCCCCCTCTGCAAGACGTCATAATAATTTGGACTAGATCCGCCACTTAATATTCATCCTGGGAGTGGAACATACTAGTAATAATAAATTAATATGTGAAGTTGACACAGATGCAGTAAGTCGTCGGCTAGGGCAGACATTTAGCATGTTTAGAGGGTCTGGCAAATGACGTCTTTGTGTCAGACCAAACGACCCATAAATATTGAATGTGTTATATGATCTCCTTGGGTTCTAACTTCTATCACATAACTTGTCATAAGCGTAAGTAATCTTTTCCATAATTTATTTTCGATTCTCTCGTTATTTATCTTATGTTTGAAAATTCAATGCTTTCCATATTATACACTTGTACACAGCAGGTGATTTAACTGTAAATACTTAAACATAGGTGTTTGTTTACCTTGACATTTTCTGCATATTGGAAAAAAAATGTGCAGTGAAAGCCAGGTCAGTTGTCGATTTTATTTATAGTACATATATCATACAAACAGTGCATCTTTTTCATAATTAGGGCATGCCATGCATGAACACTTTTCTTGATGAACAGGGTTGTATATGTATTGAGAGTGAGTTTTAAGGTGTAAAAACGGCCAAAATTTTTCAATTCTTTAAATGAACCTAAACCAAGGATAAAATGTAGGTCCTTGTCTTAACCAGTTTTGGAATAATATGATTCCTCTGCCCTCAATGACAGATAAACCCTTTTTCAATAACACCTCTTTTTACTTCAAAAGGGCAGACATTTTTAATATATTATTTGCAGAATTTTTCCCCAAAGACCAATATCTATCTGCTATTAAATTACAAAATCTATTATTGTCTATGAATTTTTAAATATGCTTGGCCTCATTTGTCGATCTTCTTTATTAATGAAAATAAATGGACCCTTACCCTCTTTTAGAAAAGTTAATTCAAATTAATATAAAGAATTTACCCCTTGTCATAGGAACATTCCCTCATTTTTGGGGGTTGTTCCCAACCTGTTGATGAGAATAAATAAGGCACAAATCATTCATCTTTTGATGGGGGCTTTGGTTTTTTTTTCTCTGAACAAACAATTTTTTTCAGAAACAATCTTATTTATTTCAATAGCATACATGATCAAGATTTTTTTCTTCTGAAACATCATGTCGAATATTTTTTGTACTGATGTTACACTGCCCTTCTGAAACAATCATTTTTTTCTCAAAAAATTCAGAATCAAACTATATTTTCCCAAAAAAAAAAAATTAAGTACATCATCAGTCAGTGATTACTTATTTATAATAAGATTTTTTTATTCAATTCAATTCAATATTTATTAGAAAGAGCACAATAGAGATGTGATCCAAATACAGACAATAATATATTTAAGGTGGTACCTAACACCTGAACTAAAATTAATTTGGCTCGTTTAATTTTCTTTAAATTTTGACAAACTATTCAGTTTGACCCTTTGACAAAACTATAAAAATTTCAAAAACTTCGAACCAACGGTTTAATCAGAAAAATTACACTGGTTATATAGCAGTTTGACAAAAACTTATTTTGATCATTGAGAAGCTTAATATTCCCTTAACAACACAACGTCATTAAAACGTTCTGCTGATTTTACAGAGTTATCTCCCTGTAGTGTTAGGTACCACCTTAAACAACATTTAAAATAATTTGATTATAATTCAAGAATTATTATGTTATTACTCAGTTGGAAAAGGTTCAACTCATCAGAGCTATTTAATGTAAAATATAAAGTTCACAGGCTGAGTCAGCAGACTAACAAACACTGTCAGGTTTGATGACACAATAAACATAAACAGTACCAAATTTTCTTGCCTCAGATGCGAATTTCAACAATTGATTTATGGTCTAGGCCAAAACACTTGTAAGACAGTACAATTAACCTAAATTTCGGAGAAAAAAAAAATCAAGAATGCATTTTTACATGCAATTTGTATGTTCTTTACATCCATATATCATATATTACATATCCTGATACCTTCTTTCTTCTTTCTTTATTTTGCATAAACTTATAAGTGTTTTTTTATTCTATTTTTAGCTACAAGACAGTATTGTAGCTTTTATAGGTGAGAAAAATGATGTCGGATCTAAAATTTCTGGTGTTAAAAGGAAGAGTGTGGTTGAACATAGACATTGTGCACCAAAGAAAGACAAGCCTTCAACAGTGGAGCACCAGGAACAAAAGCAAGACTTTTCATCTATTGACATGATTGAGGTACATGTACAATGTATATCATTTATTAACAAGCAACATGCTTTATTATCATTTTTACATAAAAACATATTTAGAACAAGTTAGACATGTTAATAGAAAAGCATATTCTAATAAAATTTGACAACTATGATATTATGCCAACATGGGATTTATAAACCTTATTAGTCAAGATGTCAAATTATAATTTCATATACACTACTGACTAGCAATTGTTTATCTTAATGCCTGTTATAGAATGAAAAACAAAGGGATAACTTTAAACACAAAAAGATGTGGTATGCTTGTTAATGACACAACTCGCCATTCAAGACCAAAAGCAGTGAACATTATAGGTCACAGTGCGGCCTTCAATGTAGAGCCTTGACTCACACCACAATGTAAGCTATAAATGGCGCCACAAAATACTAATGTGAAACAATTCAGACGGGACAAACTAACGGCCAGATTTAAATATAAAAACAATAAACAAAAAAACATATAGTACACTCAGTAACAAGCGACAACCACTAACTTACAAGTTACAGGCTCCTGACTTGGGACAGGTACGTGTAGTATATATGCAGTGAGATTAAACGTATTTGCTGGATCCAAACCCTCCCTCTAACCTGGGAATAAAATTGAGAATCGAAATGGGGAATGTGTCAAAGAGACAACAACCCGACCAAATAAAAAACAACAGCAGAGGGTCACCAACAGGTCTTCAATGTAGCGAGAAATTCCCGCACCCGGAGGCGTCCTTCAGCTGGCCCCTAAACAAATAGATACTAGTCCAGTGATAATGAACGCCATACTAATTTCCAAATTGTACACAAGAAACTAAAATTAAAATAATACAAGACTAACAATAGTTGTATACTGTAGATGATGGTGTAAAATATTTGTATATAGCTTTATTATCATACTAATAGGATAACTATATTTTAGTGTTTTTTTTTTACACCTGACAACAGTAGGCAGCCCACCTGTTCCCACTCCAGCTATAATCCCTTTTTGTTTTAAATATTGAATGCAAATGCTCATCTGCTATTCTGTTTAAGGGTCAAGTGAACTTTTCTCATCACTTGGCGTCCTTCGTCGTTGTTCCTTAATTTTTACAAAACCCCTCTCTGAAACTACTGGGCCAAATAAAACTAAATAGGGCCTTAATCATCCTTAAGGTACCTCGTACAACAATGTCTGGTGACCCCACTCAACAACAAAGATGGCCACCATGGGTTAAAATAGAAAATCAGACTTGTAGGAGTAAAATACAAATTTCACCTGGGTTATTAAACTTTCCTCAAAGATTTCTTGAACGGCCTGGTTTAATCTAACCTTAACCATATAACTTCATTATGTTTTCCTCAACCAGTTAATTTCTCAGATTCTATAACTTACATGTATAAGGAGTAGGTCAACAATATTGGGTGATGGATTTGTTAATGTGTACATGTTTGTCTGGCAGAATTCATCTGACCTTAGGCTAAATAAAAAAGTAATTAGTATGTGTGTTAAGGGTTTCATGTTAATGAAAGTTCGGGTAGGTACGTAGATTAATTTTGCTGATTTATTATACCCCCGCTTTGAAAAAAGGGGGGTATACTGTTTTCCCTCTGTATGTCCTTCCGTCAGTCCGTCAGTCCGTCAGTACGTCAGTCCGTCCGTCCCATGAATATTTTTCGTCGCATTTTTCTCAGGAACTACAATACAAGGATTTCTGAAATTTTGTTTCAAGGTTTATATAAGTATGCTATACCGTGTGATGCGTTTTCAGATTCACCACTCAACAACTTCCTGTTTACCGAACACTTGTGCTATTTTACACATGGTAACCAAGTTGAAAATTTTCGTCACATTTTTCTCAGGAACTACAATACAAGGATTTCTGAAATTTTGTTTCAAGGTTTTTATAAGACTATGCTATACCGTGTGATGCGTTTTCAGATTCATCACTCAACAACTTCCTGTTTACCGAACACTTGTACTATTTTACACATGGTAACAAAGGTGAAAATGTTCGTCACATTTTTCTCAGGAACTACAATACAAGGATTTCTGAAATTTGTTTTCAGGATTTATACAAGTCAGCTATACCGTGTGATGCGTTTTCAGATTCATCACTCAACAACTTCCTGTTTACCGAACACTTGCATATTTTTACACTATTAAAATTATCCACTTGCGGAAGGGGTATCATCAGTTAGCAGTAGCTCACAGTTTCACTTGGTATATCTTGTCTCAATCAAGGAATTTGGGTTTTTAACAGTGCTTTTTAGAAATTCAGATGAGAATTGAGATAAATCAAAGTCCAGATTTATATACAAAACAATAAACAAACAAAAAAATTGAAAAACAGTAACAAGCAACAACCAAATGCAGGTTCCTGACTTGGGACTTGACTTTGGGGGATCATGGTCCTAACTGAGAATTAGGGGCCCAAAAGGGGTCAAAATAAGCATTTTTCTAGTTTCCAGACAATAACTTAGTGTGTTAGTTTATGCATCTTTCTAAAATTGTACCACAAGGTTCCATATCACAAAGGGAAGGCTGGGATTCAGTTTGGGGGTAATTTCCCAAATGGTTCAGGAATTAGGGGCCCAAAACAAGCAATTGTCTATTTTCCAGACAATAACTTGTGTTTAAGTGTATCTCTCTAAAATTGTAATGCAAGGTATAACAACACAAAGGGAAGGCTTGGATTGAATTTTTGGGGTAATTGCCACAAATGTTTAGCACGTCTCAATCTTCAAAATCGGTTATCTAAAAATACTACCATCGCTAACGTTTTTAACAATAAAAATCGTGGTTACCCTTCTATCGATAAGTGTCATGCCAAAAAATGACTTACATGTCCCCGTCTTTCCACCAACAATACGGTAAGGTCCACGTTTAATGGTCGCACATTTTCTTTAAATTTTGAAACTGATATAACTTGAAAAACAAACAGTATTATTTATTTACTCACATGAAACAAACCGGGGTGTGGTATTCAGTACGTAGGAGAAACTGGACGATATTTATCTAAACGCACTCAAGAACATCTGTATCGTTTTAAAAGACCCAATAAATTCAAAAGTATCATTTACCAACACCTTAAGAAGCACAACCATCCTTTTAAATATTTAGCAGTTCAACCTTTAGAAGTAGTAAATAAGCAGCCTGGTGAATCGCATTCAAAGTTTGTACGATCACGGAAAATAATTGAATTAAATTGGATTAAAAAATTACAGACAGTTTACCCTCTCGGTCTAAATGATAATATCATGGGAACTGGTAATATATCTAGAACCAATTCCGTTAACATCTTGGATATAGTTTCTAAAACTGTTCGTAAAACACGTTCTCACGGTCGTAGAACAAATCGCAATCAAAGAAAATTTCGGGCCAATCATACCAATATTTCGGACCTAATTTCTATTTCAAAAAACAACGACAGACATTATCTGTTTACAAAACTCTGTTCGTTACCGGTTAATAAGTTAAATAAAATTTTGGAGGATTGCAACACAATTTCATATAGCAGTCCTAAGTATGAAATTGTTCAAATTATTATGGCATATTGTTATTCTAAATTATTTCCCAAAATTGGTCGCCCTGAAGATCATAATAAACATTTTATTAAAATTAAGTATGTCAATAAAGGCTTTGATTTTGTAAATATTGCCGGTATATTTAACGACCATTCTGTTAAAGAACAAATTCCTGGATATTTTGACAATACTGAGCTACCTCTTATTTGTTATATTTACAAGAAATCTACCCGGAAATTTGTGTTTAATTAGTCAATTGTGTAAAGATGTTAATATCAGTGAAAATACACCTACTTCATGTAATTGCAGTAATTCCGAATATATTTATGGACCCATTTCCCATGTCATAACAGGAGATCTTAACATCGTTCAAGACCGAGAGTTAAAATCATTCCTCAGTAAAGGACCTAAATATCGTCCTCCGTCAATTATTAATTGGAATGAGTGTCGTAATATCATCCACGACTCACTCCATACTTACTGTATGAAATGGATAAAACGGGAAAAAGCTGACAAAAAATCTTTGGACTCTTTTTTTAATTCAGTAATGAAGATAGTTGATATACGTATTCAACATTTTAAAGAATATTTTACTATAAACAATAACCACAATAAACCTATTTCTCGTATCAAACATAAACTAAAAGAACTAGCCAAGGAATTTGTTTTTGTCCCGGCCGATAAAGCTGCTAATAATATTATTATTGTTTGATGTAAATTTTACATTGAGGTTCTGAAAAAGGAAATCACCAATTCACCAACATTCCAACTGACTCCATTTTCAGAAAACGAAATCTGTAACAAACATAAACTTTTAGCCACCGCTTTACAAGCAGAGCCAAATACAATGAAAGTCCCAACTATGTATTGGCTCCCGAAGCTACACAAAACCCCTTACAAATATAGATTTATTTCGTCTTCAAGCCATTGTTCAACTACTAAATTGTCTATTCTTCTTACCAGCACACTTGGTACAATTAAAAACCTGATAATAAATTGTTCAAATAAGGCCTTCGAAAATAGTGGAATAAATTACTTTTGGAGTGTCAAGAACTCGTTGGAAGTACTTGATAAATTGCATGCTTATATTGGTGATTTTGAATCTGTTCAAAGTTTTGATTTTTCTACCCTGTATACCACATTGCCTCACATTCTCATTAAGAAAAAATTCACACACCTAATTAAATGGGCATTCAAAAAATCAGAATGTGAATATATATGTTCAAACTCTTTTAGGTCATTTTTTAGTAGCAATAAACAAAAAAACTATGTTAATTGGACATACTTTGATACTATATATGCCCTTGAATTTTTACTAGATAACATTTTTGTTCGCTTTGGGGATTCCGTATATCGTCAGATTATCGGAATTCCAATGGGGACTAACTGTGCACCACTTATTGCGGACCTGTTTTTGTATTGTTATGAGTTACAATTTATGACAAAAATAAGCAAAGACCCATCGAAACAACATCTGATAAACAAATTTAATAATACTTTTAGATATTTGGATGATATTTTGGCTCTCAATAATGACGACTTCAGTATGTATATTAATGAAATTTATCCTGTTGAACTTACTTTAAATAAAGCTAATACTAACAATGACCAGTGCCCTTTTCTCGATCTTGATATATATATCACTAATGGAAAGCTGAATACTAAAATTTATGATAAAAGGGATGATTTTTCATTTCCTATCGTTAATTATCCGTTTTTAGATGGTGACGTTCCCTTGTCACCATCTTACGGTGTTTATATATCTCAACTTGTACGATTCGCTCGTGTATGTAACAATGTTTTAGATTTTAACGAGAGAACTTTATGTATTACTGAAAAATTATTACACCAGGGTTTTCGATATCACAAACTAGTCAAAACATTTACTAAATTTTATCATCGGTATAAAGACATCATTCGTAAATATAGCTCAACATGCAGACTTCTAATACGTTCAGGTATTTTACATCCAATTTTTTATGGAAATATTCTTTATAAAGCACAAATGTGTCAGTATTCACCTCAGAAACTTACAAAACCTTTGAATAGACTTATTAAGAAAGGATATAATTACGATACTGTTGTCAAGTCATTAAAGATTGCATATTTTTGGCGTTAATATTGAGTCACTGATAAGGTCTTTGCATCGGAACTAAACACATTTATTCTAAAAACAGTTATTGGCATGACACGGGTTATGTTCTTCTCATATATGTTATGATGGTATGATACTAAACCCCTAACGGGAAGGATTGTGCCTGATGTTCATATGATGAAATCATAATCTTTCAGTCAGTTTAATTGAAGTCTGGAGCTGGCATGTCAGTTAACTGCTAGTAGTCTGTTGTTATTTATGTATTATTGTCATTTTGTTTATTTTCTTTGGTTACATCTTCTGACATCAGACTCGGACTTCTCTTGAACTGAATTTTAATGTGCGTATTGTTATGCGTTTACTTTTCTACATTGGTTAGAGGTATAGGGGGAGGGTTGAGATCTCACAAACATGTTTAACCCCGCCGCATTTTTGCGCCTGTCCCAAGTCTGGAGCCTCTGGCCTTTGTTAGTCTTGTACTATTTTAATTTTAGTTTCTTGTGTACAATTTGGAAATTAGTATGGCGTTCATTATCACTGGACTAGTATATATTTGTTTAGGGGCCAGCTGAGGGACGCCTCCGGGTGCGGGAATTTCTCGCTAAATTGAAGACCTGTTGGTGACCCTCTGCTGTTGTTTTTTATTTGGTCGGGTTGTTGTCTCTTTGACACATTCCCCATTTCCATTCTCAATTTTAGGAATTAGGTGCCAAAAACAAGCATTTTTCTAGTTTCCAGACAATTACTTGAGGTCAAGTTTATGGATCTCTCTGAAATTGTACAGCAAGGTACCATTACACAAAGGGAGAGCTGGGATTGAGTTTGTGGGTAATTACTGAAAGTGGGGTTGATTTATAGTTCTTATTTGTATATTAAAGCAAACAATACTGATATGGCAGAAGATACCCACCAAATATGATGTGTAAATTATTATATAAAATACTGCGCAATAGCATGACATCTTCCATCGCATATAATATTGCACTATAGCACAATATTGCACCAAAGCAAGAAATCGTCAATTGCACAGTATTGTGCAATAACGAGAAATCTTCAATAGAAATTTAATAGAAATATTTCAACCCATTTTAAGTTTTTAAGATCTTTCGCCACAATTATTTTGTGTCAGAAACCTATATCATGTCAAAATTTTTATCATTATCCAAATTCAGACAGTATCAAGCTTGAATATTGTGTTGAAACTTGCACCAACTGTTTAGGGTTCGACCACTGCGGTCGAATCAGGCTGTTGTGTTCATATTCCGTCCAGGTTTCACCTGTGCAGTTTGATCAAACTGTGCCCAGCGTAGCATTTTATTATGATTTAAGTCTGTTTCTCACTCTCTGATACAATAACAATAGGTAAATTATATTGAGTGTACATTTAGGCAAAGTGAAAAAAGTATGTGTGTTTAGGGTTTCCCTACCTGCCCTATATTTTTTTATGAAAGAAAATACCTAGACCCTAAACTTTTTGTTTGCTATTTTTGGACAAGCACTCTTAAAAAACTAAATTTCTTCCCATTGAACCAAGGTAAAAAAATCTATCTACTTTAATTTTTATAATGTAGAAACCTTAAACACATCTATTTTTTGTTTGGCTTTATGTGATGCTTGTTGTGGAACCTTCATTCTTAAGACTTTCAACATAAATCAGCAATGATTAGTAAAGCTGGCAAAACATTTCAGCATGTGAACTCTTATGAAAATATTATTAAGTTTCAGAATAAAAAACTTCATGACATACATAATTATGTATAAATGTGTATATCAAACAAGTATTTACTCACAATATTTTTTTTTGTGAAAATGGTTGTTGAATTTTTCAACTACAGCATATTGGAATGATGATCATTGTTAATATTCGTGCTTTTGTCTTTTCAGGTCCCATCTGAATCAATTGTGTGTTTCCATAAATACTTTCCTGTGGTCATCTTTGTGAAACTTGTATTAGGTATAATAAGGAAATGAAAGCTCTAACATGTTAACAGTCAATGAACATAGCTATTCTAAGTCAAAGGACAATATTTTAAATGCTTCACATGAAGAAGACAATTCAATATTGCAACCGCATACTACTCATGCTACTACATTTAACTTAATATCATCAACACCCACCAAGCATGATTTTGTTGAGGCTTATTCAGCAAGAGATACTTGTACAGCTCACAAAAATGAATCATTTTTAGATGAAACATGCATAAGTCTGCCTCATGAGGATTCAATTGACAGGGATTATATAATCGATTCTGAAGAAAGTGAATGCGATTCAGTTGAACAAGTCATCTTAACGCCAGAACAGTTATATATTAAGGAAAACAAATATCTTGTTTTTGAAAGTGCTTTTGAGACTCTAGTTGAAATGTTAAAATGTAATTTATGTGCCAGGATGTCCAGTAGATCCAAATGACACCATAAAAGACTTAACTGGTAGTACAGTTCTCACATTAGTGGGTATTTGATAACTAAATGGAGTTCGCAGCCATTTGTCGGTAAAATGCCTGTAGGAAACTTACGGGTGAGTGCGGCGACCTTATTTTCTGGACACACTTTTACTCATTTATCGCAATTTTCAGAATTTTTAAACATGAAGTTCATACGGACGCCATCACGAGTTGGTTGACCGTTATGGAATAACCGTTTTACAAATGATATCGGATATGTTCCTTACGTCGTAACTACAATCCCCTTCCCTTTCATGAATGTGACCTACCAAATTAGACTATTTACCGGATTTGTAATCACATAAGCAACACGACGGGTGCCATATGTGGAGCAGGATCTGCTTACCCTTCCGGAGCACCTGAGATCACCCCTAGTTTTTGGTGGGGTTCGTGTTGTTTATTCTTTAGTTTTCTATGTTGTGTCATGTGTACTATTGTTTTTCTGTTTGTCTTTTTCATTTTTAGCCATGGCGTTGTCAGTTTGTTTTAGATTTATGAGTTTGACTGTCCCTTTGGTATCTTTCGTCCCTCTTTCATACCACATACAACATTCAAAAAGATTCAGAGAGATTGTTTAATGCCGGTCGTTAAACACACATGGTCGTTGCTTCAAAAAGCTGACCTAGATAAAATAAAACAGGGAACCAGTTTCCGCCTTGCTGGTGACGGGAGATGTGAGTCGCCTGGTTTCAGTGCCAAGTACTGTACGTACTCACTTCTTGACATTGAAACGCAACATATTGTTATGTTTGTAGTGGTAAAGGTTACAGAAACTGGTTCCTCCTCAAAAATGGAAATAGAAGGTTTTAGAACATGCATGACTTACTTATTAGATCAAAAATTCACAATTGATGTTTTGGCAACTGATCGCCATGTGCAAATTTGAAGCATTATGAAAAAGGTATTTTCAAATGTAGATCATCAATTTGATGTATGGCATTTATGCAAATCACTAAAGAAAAAGTAGACTGGCAAAGCTAAGTCAAAAGGTTGTAAAGACTTGAACATTTGGATTGAAGCCATTTGCAACCATTTATGGTGGTGCGCCAGTAACTGTGAGGGTGACAAAATCCTGCTGGAAGAGAGTTGTTTGTCAATTTGTGATGACATAGTCAACACACACACCTTTGAAGGAAAACTTTTTAAACAATGTGCTGACACTTTTATTCCAACAGATGTTGCTGCAAAGAAAAAATGGCTTGTAAGAGAATCAAAGGCAAACAGACACTTAAGGAAGTTGTTCTTGATAAGCGACTGAGAAAAGACACATGTCAATTAAGTGAGTTCTGTCATACTGGCAATTTAGAAGTATATCATAGCCTTATGTTAAAATATTGTCCAAAACGACAGGAATTTGATTATGATCAAATGGCGACAAGGACAACTTTAGCTGTTATTGATCCCAACTTAAATCCGAATTGGGACCACAAGATTAACAAAAATGGGGAGAAGGCATACAAGTTAGTGTGCCCTAAAGCCACTTGACAATGGGTTGTGAAACCAGTATTCAAAAACAAAACTTATCAATGGGTATATGCAATGATGGAAAATGTACTTGTGCAAAAAGACATACTTGTGCTTCGAGTACAAAAAAGGCAGAACGAGGGCAACTTTGCACCGAGGCCAGGTCCTCAAAAAAAAAAAAAACTTATTCAGAATTTTTTTTCGAGATTTGATAAAACTTCTAAGAAATTTTATTTCACCTTTTATTCGTTATTGAATTTTTGGCTACAATGATGTCATCATGTACATTGCATATTTCAAAATATACCTTTCAGGTAGCATGATCGTCTAAATTAAAATGCTGAGTTCTTTGATTTTAAACTCATCCATTGTTTTTATATGTACATTTTCAGGACGTACATGTATTATGGTATACTGTTGTCCGGTTGTCTGCCTGTCCGTGAACATGTCGGACATTAACTCAAAAACGCTTTAACCAATTTGCATAAAACTTTAGTTAATTGTTTATATCTATTGACGTGAGCTCCCTTTCATTTTTTTTTTATTAATTTTAGATTTTATATTTTCGAGTTATGGGGTTTAATTCATTAAAAAAAAGCCCGTGGATTTTCCAGTTTTAGGACATTAACTAAAAAATCATTTAACCAAATCTCATGAAACTTTGGTAAATAGTTTATATGTATTGGTGTTGGCTTTTTTTGTATTTTTATAAATCTAAAATTTTACGTTTTTGAGTTATTGGATTTTAATCATTAAAAAAAGGGGGGGGGTCCAGTTTTCAGACAATAACTGAAAAACGCTTTCAGCAAATCTCATTAAATTTTTGTGAATTGTTTATACATGTATCTATTGACGTAAGCTCCATTTCGATTTCACGGCACAGCTGTTTATTTTACCTGGGCAGGGTGAAAAAAGAATAATTATAAAGGGCAAAGACTTGACAACTCAATAATGTGTCCTGGTAGGATGATATGTTTGCACTTATAATATCTGACCCAGGTGATTACCCTCTTAAATTTATAAATTTCATAAACAAAAAATTGGAGTCTAGTACATGTAGAAGTTCTTTTGGTTTGTACTCCATTTTCAAGATTCACTGAACATTAAAATACATGTATGATAGTTTGGAATCACTACACTCTCAGGTAAACTTTTCATGCCCCGCCTACAATAGTAGAGGGCATTAATGATTATGATTATTTTCGGTCTGTGGGTCCGTTCGTCTGTCCTTATTATGTGGTCTGTGCAAAAATGTATTTTGCATGCCAAATTAGGGTCACTCTTTTGTATGGTTCACTGAACGTAGAAAGTGATAGTGCAAGTTTGGCATCATTGTCGTTATTGGTGCAGGACGTACTTAGTCCTTGTTAGATGGAGCTGTTTGTGTTACATGTGTACAATTCAATTTAATATTTGTTAGACTTGTCAAGTTGATGTTAAGTGGAGCCGGATTACCCTTCCGGAGCACCTGAGATCACCCCAAGTTTTTGCTAGGGTTCGTGTTGCTTAGTTTTTACTTTTCTATGTTGTGTCTTTTGTACTATTATTTGTGTGTTTGTATTTTTGTTTTTAAACATGGCGTTGTCAGTTTATTTTCGATTTATGCGTTTGACTGTCCCTCTGGTATCTGTCGCCCCTCTTTTGCTGTGTTATACTTACTGTTGAAAGAATAAGGTGTAGCTGCTACTACCAATTAGCAAGGTTGTCAATCTACAGAACAGATTAATAGCTTCGAAACTGAATACTGAACAATGAACAAATGCAATTTTAATCCTTTTGTTTTCAAATAATGCTATAAACTAGCATATCGCAAGTTGTTTGTTTGTGAAACTGATTTCAGTTGATAATAATGGCAAATAACAATTTTTTTTCAACTTACAGTATAATGGAAAAGGTGTCTAAAGAAAGCCACTTTGTTTCCTGAAGACTTATTTTTAACCATAACATTTACAGTATAGATAAAAATCTAGCTGACATTGGTGGTCTAGTACAAAGCACTATTCCTAAAAAAATTCAGCAGACAGTGATGGTCTAGTACATATAGTACAAAACACTATTCATATACAAATCGAGCTGACAGTGGTGGTCTAGTTCAAAGCACATTTCATACAAAAATATATCTGACAATGTAGTTCTAATACAAAGTACTAATCATATAAAAATCCAGCTCTCAGTGGTGGTCTAGTTCATTGCACTATGTTTTACTTGATGTTAAAAGTCCAGCGAAACGAGACAAATTGGCATTCCCATTCATCTTTTGGAAGGGGTATGTTTTTTTTGTATTTTTTTTTATAATTTCATATTTCTTGAATAAAAGTTTAATGAACAGGAGTATTTCCATTGATGATTTTGGGGGGAAATAAATTTGTCCTTGAGTTTTCCCAAAATCATTTCTGATCCTGAACATTCCCATCACCCACACATAAAATAAGAATGGCCAATGCCCTACGCCTCTCCACCAGAAACAAAGGGGGAAAACACATTTATAAATGAAGGTCACCGCACTGCATTAAATAATGATCAAAACATGTATCCAATAGTAAGCTGTAAGTAAAATGACTTGACCAAATGCGGAACAATTAAAAACCAGCTGAGGATATTCTAAAACTGAGTAAAACTAATGGACAAATTAAAGACAAATACTGCAGACAGCTACTAAAGTAATTTGATTTCAATACATTTCCTGAGTCCACGCTAATGACAACCAATGGGTGATAGGTCCACTGAGTTGACTGCATAGGTATATATAACATAAGTATTAATAATAAATATACTAAAATACACAAAATCTGGAAAACATTTTTTTAATGATGACAAAGGTAAGAAATAATAGTGTGTATGTTACACAAATAAGTCCATAACATCATTAATAGCCAACTTGAATCCGGTATAATCACCATCATCATCTAGGAAAGCATCTCTGATTTTTCTAACAACACAGGATGGAATAATCAACCACTCTATTACCCTTTCCGAGTCTTTCGCCTTTCAGCACCAGACATACAAATTGCCTGTAGGCAACTAAACGTGACTGTCTGAAATAGGATAAATACATATACAATGACTGATTTCTGTGAGATTTCATAGTTTGATATTGTGCATGGTAGACACACTATTGTTGGGTCAACCTTTTAAACTCCAGTTGTCTTGCATATACCAGCATGTTTTTTGTTGTTGTTTTTTTTGATAGTTGCAGGTTAGTGTCTCATTGAAATAAATATCGGCCTCTCAATTTTTCAAATTAATTATATAGAATATATTTTTGAAAATATAAATTTATTAAATATTATTCCCTACAGCATGTTTCAATATATTATGCTCTGTGTAAAATATTCAAAAAGGCTAAGAAGAAAAACTTTTCTCTGGGAAAAATGTCCAAGATTGTTCTAACGCTAATCTATTTTCTTACCCCCCCCCCCCCCCCCCCCGACTAGACTTCCGGTTTGCGTTTTTCTGGATTTTTTCTGTATACTTTGAACATACATATACTATGAATAATGTGTATTTGCTATCTGCTATCATTTTGAAGTTTACCTTCCACGGCGGTCACAGATCCAGATAACAATAATTGATATGAACTAAACGTTCATATAACTTTGTGAACAATTGATATGTTACACACCCTTGTGCATAAGCATAACATTTTACAGTCTCACACCTAAATGCTCTACTGATTAAGAAAGTTCGTTCATGGCTTCAAAAAATAAAATTTGCAAAACACATCATTTTCAAACGTATATTATAAAAAAAAAATACAGTGAAACCTGGCTAAACCGAATCCTGCATAGACCGAAAACCTTTATAAACCAAACATGTTCTTAGGCACCGTCATACCAACTGTATGCGTTGTGAACCTGATAAAACCGTACATCGGCCAATTCCGAACAAAATCTTAAGTCCCGAAGAGGTTCGGTTTAAACAGGTTTCACTTTATAATAATTCAAACAATTTATTGTTGCATGCTGAGTATAATCGCAGTTTATTGTTGTTACCTCTTACCCATTTATAAATTGTTGCATGCTGAGTATAATCGCAGTTTATTGTTGTTACCTCTTATTCATTTATCATATTAATGTGAATCCTACGGGTGTATGTATATCTTCTGTAAATAATACCAGTTATTATACCTCTGATGCATTGAATATTTATCATAATCTGTATTGCTTTATCATTGGGATATGAGTGACTTTGAAAATGAATAAAACATAAATTACATTGATCATCAGTCAGTACGCCTGATTTAATCTCTCAATGGTTTCATAGCACAATGTTTCATCAAAATTATTTTGATTTAGGAATCAACAATAACGACAATGTTTCATGTGTATCCCTCTGATATTTTTAAACACAGTCTTAAAACTGTCAATTTCCTTTTCATTGTTTAAGCACCACTGATCGTCAAACTATGGTCCACATAAAGGCTTATTGGATAACATACATGTACCTTCATAAATTGTTAAATATCAACGACTTGCATTTGATGATAAAAATAACACTTGTTTACATTTAAGCGGCTGATTTTCGAATCTGTTTTTTTATTTTTTAAATATTGTTATTTTTTATATTTGTCTCATTTTATTTTCGATGCCAGCAATTGTGTACTTCCTGTCAAATTTTCGATTTTAACATGGTCAATTAAAGGATGAAAGATGCGTTTAAATAATTACATGTATCCTGTCTTGGTATATTAACCTATTGTACCTAGCATGCAGCTTTCTCTTTATTTGTCTTATACTATGATCATGGTCCTTTTTGGTCGTTTGACTCTTGACGTGGCTTGGTATTTGTGCATCCAAATTTCGGGTTATTGGCTTCGATCGTTCCTGACCGATGCGGGTGGGTCCAGATTAAAATGCAGTTTTTATAGTAATATTTTTAATTTGTATAACCTTTTTTCGGGAAAATGTGTATATGTTATTATATTTTAACCTACTGTACTATTAACTACATAAACTTTTAGTGTGATGGTTTATTAGTACGTTTGTGTGGATTTTGTTAGTCAGTTGAGTTTTATATTGATGAACGTGAAAATGTATTGCCAAATATCTTACGACATCTTTATTCCCACTGCACATATTCCATGGAACAATATTTTCTTTTACCATTTGATATTTTGTTATTCGAAGAAAAGACTATTTATTTAAATTTCTGTTTAGCGAAATATATTAAGTCAGATGTGTAAAATATCCTTCATCAAGACGTAACATACTGTCGACAACGCGTTTTGTAACCGCTAAAGTTGAGGATACACTTTGAATAAAACCACAAAAAGAAAACGTACAGATTTGAAAAAAGGTAAAAATGTATATTAGGGCGCTTAGTGGACGACAATTTGAGTTTTTGGTGGTTGAGGGTGTTAAAAAAAACAGATTAAAATAGATAGTCAACTGTATACCTCCCCGTTTTTTTTTTACCCCGGAATACTAAATGGTTGTCCCAATTTAAGCTTCCGTTCTTGTCAAGTCACTTTTTTGGCAAACAAAATAAACATTATTCATGAAATGAGATTTATTACTATATATATTACAATAATTCGTATCTCTTAATCACAGTTGCAAATAAGAAATTTAACCAACAACAGAAAAACTATGTTTTTGTATCTGTTGAATTCTTTTGTGTTGATTCCGCCTTCAGACTCTGTACACGACTTGTGTTTATATTAGCAACAGCAACAAAGAACCCTTGCAGCCCACAAAGAATTGTAAACAGGAAGTCTAACCACTGCAACTCATAGATTGCAGAAATGATTCCGGTTGTCCAAAAAACTCCCGACAAGGCAACAGCTCTTAGGTAAATCTGCGCATCTTTGTATAAATTCAATTTGCGTATGTGTCTCAACTCCAATCGTAGCCTACAAATCTGGAAAATAATGTATGTCAGACAAACAAAATCTATCCCTACTGACAAAACCACGGGTCCCGAAAATAAAACTACATTTGAAGGATATCGATTTGGAAAGCACACGGCACCACCATATCCTAGTGACCAATTTTCTGGGCCAGTTAGATCAATTACAATTCCTGGCACAACAATCAGTAAAGGGATTAGAATTCCAATAACAGTCATATGGCGCCGTTTGTGTGCAAGGTCTCGTTTTGATATTTCTCGCCGAGATTTTATTGCTAAAAGGTTAGACATAATATAAACAACTGCAATCGACATGAATGCAAAAACAGTCAACCATAGAAAGTGGAGAGTTACGCCCACAACATAGCATAGCCTAGGAAGACTTGATGCTCCAATACCAAGTAAGAACAACAAGTTTGACAGTAAAAGTGATATGGACAGGTTCTCTAAATTTGAGCCTGGAATGCTTGCATAAAGATCTTTTTTCCTGTTAAAAACTATCAAAACGACTAATGAAATAATTGACACTGAGAAACAAATATACGTCATAATTTCTGAAACTGACCAATTTGAGGATGTCTTGTCATAATCTATTACATGAGTCATGTGACAACGAACATTATCTGCATCAATGTCAAATGATCCATCAGGCATGACATCCACAGTAACTTGTTCATCTATACAAAATTTGTCAATATTGGCGTCAGTGTTAATATCATTTTGTTCCAATTTAATTAAAAATAATGGATAAGGTTCAGCGGTCACAAACTTAATAGAATATAGTGAATAAAATTGAACTGGTTGATTTCCCGTACTTGCAATATCCTTTCTGTTTTCTACCTGAACAATTGACTCCGTCGCACTGCCTCTGATAATGATAGTTGTTTTCCGTTCATAAAATGAGTTTTCAATTAATTGTTTTTCATGATAGAATACCTTCTTCAGAACTTTCAAGGTTACGTCAACTTTAAGCATCGTTTTATTTTCGCTTGCTTTTATTACTAATTGTCCTGCAAATTGAGTAAAATTTGTGACGGAAAGTGGCAAAACTGATACAAGTCCTATTCTGATAAGCTCCTTTTCTGTATGGTTCTTTGTCGATATCACATAATATACCAGATGTTTATCGAAATTGAGATATGTTTCTAAATGTGCACACATGCCACTTCTCTCAACCTGGAAATATAATAAATTTAAAAAAAAAAATAACACACACATGTGTCTCCCCAATCTAGTTTTTGGTCCAACGGTCATGGAAGTATTATTATTTAGAGCAAACTTTAAATACAGGTTAATTCATACCTTCTTAGAGTCTGGACAATTTAGAGAGTGCCATGCCATATCATAAAGACACGTGCTTATTGTTAAAAACTGCATTACCATGTAAATGTGTTTTGGGTATCTGTGTCGTGAAGTTGATGTCAGATTGATGTATACCCCAGCAGAATTATTATAAAACATCCACCGTCTTTGTACGAAGCATGTTAACACATAAGTACAAATGGACGAAACAAGTGTTGTTGTATTGGCTCCATTTGTCAAACTCCGAAACAGTGGCTACATTGCCAAGCTACGTTGAAAGTGTAGCAAAGCAAATTCACCGCTGTTTCACAGTTTGTCCTTTTGTATATCTAGTAATGAAAGACAAAGTGATCGTATTTTAATCTTATATAGTAAGAACGGTATTGTAATGGAGGTTTATGTACCACAAGCTGGCGTATACCAGTATTTTTTGCAGCTTTCAAAAAATAAAAGCTATTTAGAACTTTCATTCATAAAGCTTCTTAAAATAAATTAAGTATGACGTCAGAAAGTAACTTAATCTTTTGATGTAAGAATATATTTTCACTTTATGACTATATCAGCAGTTTGTGTTTGTATATAGTGTTTGCATAGTGATATAAACAGTACCAATTTGTCTGCACCAGATGCCAATTTCTACAAGCAATGTCTATTCAGTGATGCTAGAGGTCAATATATATATTTGCTATAAACCAAAAAGGACAAAAAAGTATAGGCATGGTTTGGCCTCGAGCATCATCGAAAGGCGCATCTTTGTATCGTAAAATTGGTACCGATTAAGACCATCCACACTTTAGAACCTGATGGTCTTAACGAAAAAGACGAGAAAAGATACAGGAAAGATAAAGATTAATTTAATACACAGCATCGTCCTTTTTAACCTGTAACATTGGCAAATGGACGTTGCAAACTTCAACCACCAATTTTGTAAATAATCTTGATTTTCATCCAAATTATGTATTATTTACAAGGCAGCTTAATTCAAGTGCAACATGTTCATTGAGCTGCAATAGTTTCTTATATACATCCGATTCCACGCTTCATAAAGCTAGTTTGTCTAGCGAAATGTTGCGTTTATTTTTTATCGTTTTGTAAATATTTTAAACATTCTAATATTTACCTACTAAATAGTGTGTTAAAACTACATTGTTAGGCAATCTGTCTATATATATATATATATATATATATACATAATTCGTCTAAATATCAGCCTAACAATGTTTAGTCTGTAAATTTGCGGAAGCAAATTGTTTTGTTCTTCCCTGGCCGGGATTCGAACTCATGCTCCTGAGATATCGTGGCACATTATCGCCTTGCACTATGCCCGATGCACTAGACCACTCGACCATCTAGGCTCTACAATAATAAAGCTTTCAGTGGCCGGGTGTTTCCTTTCTTCGTCAGTTTTATCTATCGTCGTAACACAGTACATGATATATAAGGCATGAAGATAGAATTTTTACAGAACAGCTGAATTATCTATAGTAAATGATCTTACAAATTAATGTAGGATGCAGTCACAGAAATAATTATATTTTAAGTACGTCAGTACCAGTGACAACTTTACGACAGATTTTATCCATCGGATCACCAGTGATGGTGATACAAGGCTAAACACACATTCTGTATATATAATTGTTTAAATATCAGCCCAACAATGTTATATCTGTAAATTTGCGGAAGCAAATTTTTTTGTTATACCCTGGCCGGGATTCGAACTCATGCTACTGAGATAATGTGGCACTAAATCGCCTTGCACTATGTCCGGCGCGCTAAACCACTCGATCACCTAGGTTCGATATTTAAATCAAGCTTTCGTTGGCCGGGTGTTACCTTTCTTCGTCAGTTTTTATCTAGCGTCGTAACACAGTACATGATATATTTGGCATGAAGATGGAATATTGCAGATCAGCTGAATCATCTATCATAGAGTATCTTACAAATTAATGTAGGATACAATCACAGAAATAATTATATTATAAGTACGTCTGAACCAGTGACAGCTCTACGACAGGATAAAATCTGTCGTAGTCAATAGAATTATATATATATATAAAATAAGTTGTGCGTTTAATCAAGACCTTACTTTATTTTTAAGGTTTACTTTTTTCAAAGTTCGTCATTATGTGATGCCAATTACTATTAAATAAAAACAACTGCAAAATTAATAATTACCTCTATAGACCATTCTTTACAGGAGTTAACATCATCTACATATGACTTTGGTTCTCTGAAGGAGAAAATGACAGACAAACTGCGTACGTCGTTATTTGCCCATATTATATTCAAGAAAGGTTTGAAACAATAAAACTAATGCTGTCTTTCATTTCTAGATATACAAAAAGAGTTTCTGTATACATCAACACGTCTTCCATCAATTTGCAATATTGGATTGACATATTTTTTACAAAGAGGATGGCTATTTTCTATCATTTCTGCTACACACGTCCTTATTTCAACACCCGGAGGTGGAATGAGTTCGTAATCAGCATCTGTAAACAATAAACTCAGCTTTGACTTTTTTGTGAAATTTTGAAATTGGTCAATTTCCTCGGCAATAATTTTTGTATTGTAAAATTTTATATCAAAGGGAATATAGTCAGTAACATTATTACAGATTGCACAATACATATTTTTGAAAATATTAATGTTTTCATAGTCGACAACGGGTGGACCATTTTCTATCATGTTGTCTTCCTGGCATTTTTCTTTAATGGTATTATCGAGATATTCAAAGGAACACATCGATATTGTCTGAAATCCTTTCTTTTTGTTTTTCTCGGTATTTATTCTTATACACTCATATCTATCCTGAGCAATGTTCGTGATCAAATTGTGTTTCGCACAACAATCTTTGTAATCATTACATTTTGTATCACAGTAGCAGTACGAATCAATAAAATATTCTGGTAATTTACACCCACCGAATGAAAAACATTCATCTTCCAGCATGTTCGGGTAAGTCGACGTTTGTTGATCCGACTGGGTTGTTATCTCTAAAGGAGTTCTTTTATACCTAGACACGGCAGTACCATTGACTTGTGATATACTTCTAGATGTTGTATCAGACGTTGTTGTTCCGTTTGCAGTATTCCTGGACACGTCAGTAACATTGACTTTTGATATACTTCTAGATGTTGTATCAGACGTTGTTGTTCCGTTTGCAGTCTTCCTGGACACGTCAGTACCATTGACTTGTGATATACTTCTAGATGTTGTATCAGACGTTGTTGTTCCGTTTGCAGTATTCCTGGACACGTCAGTGCCAGTGACTTGTGATATACTTCTAGATGTTGTATCAGACGTTGTTGTTCCGTTTGCAGTATTCCTGGACACGTCAGTGCCAGTGACTTGTGATATACTTCTAGATGTTGTATCAGACTTTGTTGTTCCGTTTGCAGTATTCCTTGACACGTCAGTACCATTGACTTGTGATATACTTCTAGATGTTGTATCAGACGTTGTTGTTCCGTTTACATTATTTCCAGACTCGTCAGAACCAGTGACATATACCATATTTCTAGACGTTGTATCTGATGTTGGTGTTTGATATATCCATTCTCGTCCTCGCACAAGAAGCGATAATCGTAAAACAAAGATCAAAGCTAATAAAAACAGTGAGAATTTCATCATTCCTGTTTTATTTTAAAAAAAAACTGTTCTCATGAACATAGTTTTATACTAAATGATATGAAAAGACATACTAATTAATATTTATATGTAGGTATAAATATTCTGTATAAATGGCAGAACAGATTCTTAAATTATGAAACTTGTGTATTGGTTGTTCTATTTAGGTGGATAATTATTGTCATGTCTACTCATTAATTGTAATGATAAACTCCGCCTCATTAGGCGTGGTATATTTTGTAACAAACTCCACCTGTTTAAAGGGATTGTAAATGCGTTATGTAAAAGAAGCGGTATACATTAGGAAATTTTATCTTTGTGGCACATTTTTCAATTGTTTAACATGTAAAAAGGTTTCAATTTATATTCACTTTTCTTGTTTACTGATACTATACTAATATCACAACAGTATAACACTAATACCAGGACTTCATTTCAAATGCACATTTAGCACATACCTACAACTTCTCGTCCAATCAAATTGCTTGGATGATTTGCCTTCTAATTTTCAAAGTACATACTTTTTCCGTGTACTAAGTAACTATGCATGAATGACCACAAGGGTAAGATTTCATTGTATCGTAATCAAGATATTAGAACAAAAATTGCTACTGGCTATTTTGAAATAAATTCTGTGTTCCAAATATGACTAAATAGTTTGTAATTAGTTTTCAAACAGATTTGTTACATCCTACTAATCAATCTTTTGATCTCAAACATTTTTGACAATTAAAAGTTTCTTTCATTAAAATAAAGAGTAGCAATTATGTTTTTTTATACCTTGATTAAAGTACGACTCCATCTAAAATGTGTAATCCTTTATCTTCCATGCAATTACTTTGTACACAAAAAGAGTCAACCATGAATCTTTTGAAGGGAAATTATTAATAAAGCAATTTGATATATTTCGTCATAAATTGGTCTATTATTATTTGCCTAATGTCCAGTGACAAATGTTTCATGCATGTAAACTATCCACTAGAATACCTATGGGTACATACCAGGGGCAGATCCAGGCATTTTTAAAGGGTGTTTCAACCAAAGATATGGGAGGGGGATCCAACTGTTTGTACTCATTCAAAAGCATTTGTAATATAGTTTTAATAATTCAAGAATGTAAAGGTTTCACTGCAATTTAAGAATTGTCTGCTTTTGGTCAATTTATTTAGTCATCTTACCATAAAAATAAGTACATGTATAGTAAAACACCCCTTCATATCAATAAACATACTTACACCATTGGATAATGTATAGAAAGGTATATAATATGAAACTAAGAGCTCGGGGGCAAGCATTTCTATACATTAACCGACACTTATAACCTGATGGGTTAATGGCAATTAATAATCGACAATACAAACTGTATTATAAATAGAATGAAATAAACCACTTTTAATTACATAGATATGTTTGAACAATACAACTAACGACTTCAACACCCGCAATACTTTTGACTTCTTAATAAATAGCTACCTTCTTTTCATTCTAAAGTCAAGGCCTGAATGGCCTTTCAAAATCCCATTTTTACAATGATATTATAGTGAGTAGATTTACAAAACTACGTAAATGAGCTACATCTAGTCAGCCAAAACATTTCAATAGACTAATTACAGGATTACTCAAGTTGTAAATATGTGCTAAATTGGATAATGTATAGAAAGGTATATAATATGAAACTAAGAGCTCGGGGGCAAGCATTTCTATACATTAACCGACACTTATAACCTGATGGGTTAATGGCAATTAATAATCGACAATACAAACTGTATTATAAATAGAATGAAATAAACCACTTTTAATTACATAGATATGTTTGAACAATACAACTAACGACTTCAACACCCGCAATACTTTTGACTTCTTAATAAATAGCTACCTTCTTTTCATTCTAAAGTCAAGGCCTGAATGGCCTTTCAAAATCCCATTTTTACAATGATATTATAGTGAGTAGATTTACAAAACTACGTAAATGAGCTACATCTAGTCAGCCAAAACATTTCAATAGACTAATTACAGGATTACTCAAGTTGTAAATATGTGCTAAATTGGATAATGTATAGAAAGGTATATAATATGAAACTAAGAGCTCGGGGGCAAGCATTTCTATACATTAACCGACACTTATAACCTGATGGGTTAATGGCAATTAATAATCGACAATACAAACTGTATTATAAATAGAATGAAATAAACCACTTTTAATTACATAGATATGTTTGAACAATACAACTAACGACTTCAACACCCGCAATACTTTTGACTTCTTAATAAATAGAGCGACTAACTACATACATTCAGATGATATTTATATTAGTTTAGCTAATCTAAATTATTAAGTTTCTGGAATATGATTAGGAAAACTTTCATCAAATTGTAAACGTTGAGTATTAGTGTAAATATTTTTGCCTCTAGCATCACCGAAGAGATATTTATTGCAAACATTCGCATCTAGTGCAGTAAAATTGGTACCGTTAATGATATATTCCTTTAGAATTTGTATTGTGGATCATGTTTTCTTACTTTAGTTACTATTTTCAATCTAGATTAGTTTTCAAGATAATAAAAAGAAATGCTAAAATTGCCAAACAAATTTCTCATTTGAAAGTTAATAATTTTTTTTGACTGAGTATGATAATAGGTAAGTTGTTGGTTCCTTTGATATTCAGCTGCCTGTTTACCGAAATGTTTTTATCTTTAAAATGTCGTGCATTTATTAAATTTAAAAATACGGACAACAACTCCTTAATTGAGTCATCCAATTGTTTTGAGTTTGTTACCCCGATTTTGTTTTTTGTCCATGGATTTGTGAGTTTGAATAGTTATCAAAAGTACCAGGATTATAATTTTATACGCCAGACGCGCGTTTCGTCTACATAAGACTCATCAGAACATTGAACAGCGGTATACTACTGTTGCATTTATTCGGTCATATTGGCATTTTTGAAGATCTGGTATTGTTATTAATATTTTGCTATCTATCATAATTTTCTAGGTAATATCTAAGCTCGAAAATAAGTCAAAAGGACAATTACTACAATAAGGATTCATCTAATAATTTTGGGGCAACTGAGAAGTAGAGCTTAAAATTCTAAGCATGTCTGGTCCTAATCGGGTTTTCTCTATATATTTTGGTTTTTCAGATACACGATACTTAATGCATTTTGCTCTTATGTTTTTTGTTAAGTCACTGTTGCCATGTTGGTTGATTTACAAGTACAATCAGAATACATAACCTTTATATAAGTGACCCTAATGATCTTTAAGTTCAAATTCGGATGAAGTTCGTATAGTGGGTTAAAATGATAGATGATTTTTGAAAAGAAAGTTTACTACGACTACGAGGGAAGTAAATTAGGCAGCTACAAAGGGCGAAGTAGAGATAAGAAATTGAAATTGTAATAAACGTACCAAATAATTTTTGGATTAAAATTCATAGAATTTACAATAGAACGAAGTAAACCTTCCATGAAGTCATAATTAGACTTACTAGAGGGTCTAAGAATCACCCAATTCTCAATTGCGACTCAATGATATATTGACCTTCTACTTTGTGATTAAAACAGAGGCGAAAGATACCAAAGAGACATTCAAACCCATAAGTCGAAAAAAAAACTGACAACGCCATGGCTAAAAATGAAAAAAGATAAACAAACAAACAATAGTACACAAAAACATCATAGAAAACTAAAGACTGAGCAACACGAACTCCACCAAAAACTGCGGGTGATCACAGATACTCCGGAAGGGTGAGCAGATCCTGCTCCACATGTGGCACCCATCGTGTTGCTCATGTTAGTACAAACCTGGTAATAAGTCTAAAGCGGTAGGTCACATTCGGGAAAAGGGGACGGGATTGTAGTTACGACATTAGGAACATTTCCGCTATCATCTGTGAAACGGATATTCCGTAACGGTCAACAAACTCGTGATGGCGTCCGTAAAATTTACAAGGGATGATTTCAAATTCGCCAAATTAAATTTAAAGTTAATGCAAAACTAGGACATACAATAACTAGCTCGTCAAGAAAGTAAAACAACATTATTATTATTATCAAAACATTAAATTTATTGGTGTTGCATTGCGAAAAGAGTAATTTAACGGTTCAAGCAACCGGAAGTGTAAAAAAGAGGCGAAAGATTCGGAACATACTGACATTACCATGACAAAAAACGATCAAAAGACAAAAAACATTACACAAAACACAACGTAGAAATTAAGACTGAGCAACACGAACCCCATCATAAACAAGGGATACTATTCACATTGTTTAAGATAATATAGAAGAAAAGAAAGATATATAACATTCCACATGAACACTTTTTCAACTGCAGGGACTCCATGGGAAATTGTTTTCACACGGTCCCTTTCAGACTTTATTTGATATAGAGGAAAAGGATGGAAATCCCAATGTTTAAAATTTTAAATACATACTATAGCTAATTATCTCGAAACATAAAGTAGAACAAAAAAATAATAAGGTAAGACAAGTATATCATGCTATCTCGAAAGAACGGGTACAGAAATGCAAATTAGCTATGCATACACCAACCATCAGATATTTCCAAACTTACGCTACAAAATGTTCCTTAGGCAGGACATTTGTTCTCAAATTTTTACAATTCCATGCCCATACACCAGTTATTCTGGTCGTTCAAACGATTTAACGATGTTGATTTTTAATTAGTTTTATTAACATTTAAAACATTACTCTCTGAAACTGTAATCTTTTTTTCACAGCAGTGCTCGTAAGCATATCAAACCTAGGGATAAACTATTTAAGCAAACATAACATATAGATTGTTAGATTTAATGTATGATATTGTTTTATCAGATTTGCTTAATTCCTTCATTTTTATTTGTGTAATAATGTTTTTGAAAACCTTAGTCAAATAGAGTAGATATAAATTATAGATAATAGTGTCTAAATATGGGGAGATTTTCCTTAACTGTTTTTTTTTTTTTTTTTTTAGTTTCCTGTTTCTGCTACCTATTTTTCTTGTCATAAAGATGTGCCAGTACGCTTCAACTCCTCCACAAAAGTGAGGCGAAAGATACCAAAGGGACATTCAAACTTATAAGTTGAAAATAGACTGACATCGTCAAAATAGAAAACTTTAAGACTGATGAGCAACGCGAAACCTACAAAAATCGAGGGTGATCTCAAAGGTCATGTAATTATAAACCCGGTGATATCTTTAATTAGGAAGAATGTCACATTCGGGATAAAGGATATTCAATGACGGTCAGCAAACTCGTGATGGCATCCGTAAAATTTTCAAATTAATACCTTTGATTATTGCATTTGAGATCTGGCCAGAAATAAACTTAGTTCAAATCATAGGGATACTTCGTTGATGAACAGCAAAAAGTATTATTAATTTTGACAGAAAGAAGAATTCGGACAGAAGAGCCGAATTTTGACTAGTTACAATTTTAAATGAGAATGCTAATGGTCTAAAGTTAAGAAGGGAATTATCAATAAAATTACGCTTTTAAACAACAGTTACGTATTAGGCTTTGTTAAATATATAATGTTTTTTTTATATCATATATAGACAGAAAAATATCAAATAACTTCATTAAAAATCCAATATCTCGTCCCTGTTCCTGTTCGCTTTTTGTTTGAAAGGAAGTTAAATATTTTGTGAAAAATAAAACAGTAATACAATAAAATGGCCACAGGTTCATTCAAAGAACAACAGGGCTAGTTCAGTGACCAAGATTACTTTAAAATTAATTGTATACGTGAAAAAAATATTCGACGAGACATACCATTTGAACTGAGATTTTTTTTAAATTACAAACGAATACTTTTAGGGACTGGGTACAGAAATGATTGATGATTTTTTTTTGATTTCTCAAACTTATCTGCTATGGCCCCACTAGCAATAAAGCTATTTTGAAAACACTTGAAACTGTCATTGTTCGATTTAGTAAAAGATTGAATCTAAATGAGGAATGTCTTGTATTGTTTTAAAACGCATATTAACAAAATTGTAACCATGTGAAAGGAATCTATATTGATAAGAAATCCATACGAAATGGAAAGAACTTTTTGTGGAATGAATCTCGATGAGGATATGACAATTAAAAAAGCCAATGTGTTTGTACTCCACGTCTCATGTAAGCCGTATCTTGTCATTGCTGGCGGAGGTTTATTCACCAAGAGTATCACCAGTCCAGTAGTCAGCACTTCTGTGGTGACTTGAATTATCATTGATGTGGTCATAATTATAAATGAACACTTTACCTAACTTTGAATTTTTCCAATAATTAGGATTTTTACCAAATGAATAGATTTTTTCAGCTGTATTTGGCAAAACCTTTTGGAATTTTAGGTCCTGGATGCTCTTTAACTTCGTACTTTATTTGGCCTTTTTTTTACTGTTTTATTTCTAGCTTCATTAATGATTCTTTTTGTCTTTCAGTTTTGCTTATGTGCTTTGTCTAAAGAGTGTCTACATGCCATTTGGTTTTTCCTTGTTGACATAGTTGTTTGTTTTATTGTGATGAAGATTATTGTATACTTATTGACTGGGTATGAGTGGAATAGTACGTTTATTATCCTCCGAGGTGCAAATAATGTCCTGAGGTGTAGTCGAGGGCAATAGTTGCATCCGAGGGGACAATAAACTTACTTTTCCACGAATATCGAGTGGTTAGTGTTTTATTATATCGAAAAAGACAGCAGACAATAAATGGCGATAATAAATCAACTATCGTAATATAAAAAGCAACCATAACGTTTACTTTATAGATATTCTGAAATTCTAATGCTACGTCTTGCACTGGGGTCAACCCTAGATACAATAAGTAAAACGCGACGTCGTTACTCCGGGGACCCTCAATATTTTTAAAATCCTCCAATTCCGTAGGTGCATTGGAAATTCCGCGAAATAGAATGACGCTTGCGGTCAAATAGTTTCATCGAGGTTCAGTAGTTGGAAACTATTGACCGGTCCAATAGTTCAACGCTTGCTATTTAAAAAAATAGTCAAAATATTGTTTACTTATTTTATATAGAAAATGATAACTGTGGTATAATAAAACACAATATTGACTGCTGTACACCAATTTAGAATTGTTTTTGGCATATTTGCTTCAAATGCGATCAATATTCTGGATTGAAAATGGCATACTAGTTTTATGAACAATATAATGGATAAATATTCAAAAAGAAAAACAAATGGAGTTGATGACATCTCTGCAGCAAGTAGTAGTTCAATAAGTATTTGAGTATTTTAATAGTTCCATACAGTTCGCTTTATGGCGTACAATTCCATTATGACTTACATATATAGAAAATAAATGTATAATAATACATATCCTGTTTTTCCAAAAGACAAGTAACATTACACCTATCCTAAAAACCTTCGCACGTAATATAAACGAAAATAACCTGATGGATAAAATTGTTTTTGTAATATTGCATCCATTTAACCGACAGTTCTGATAACTTTAGATAAACAGCACGGTGGTTAAATTTGTATCGTTTAATTTCCTATACATCCATTCGGGACATTTTTGTCATTCGGGACATGTCAAAGTCCCACAACTGATCTAAAAATGGTCAGATCGATATGACGGTACAATATTGTCAACTACCCATGATTACAAACAATCCTATCAAGTATGAGTAAGAGCTTACTGTTAAATAATCTGGAAGGAGTTGGGTTCACAAGGTGTTGGTAAATGGTTAGTTCAATAACTCCCGTAAGCATTGTCAAATCAAACTGACGATACAGCATGACCAAGAAAATTAGACAAATAAATAAAACAGAAAACAAAATTAGGAATAATCCAAATAATAATAGTTTATAGCAAAAGTTGTTGAATTAAAAAAAAGCATGAAAAAATGGTTAAACAGGAAAAACGAATATTAACTAAAACTTTATAATTGTTTAAACGAATATATCAATCAAAATCCAAAGGAATATTGGAACATTCTAAAATCACTGAAAAAAGATCAAATACCAGTCTTAGAGGTATTTAAAGAAGAAGATTTTTTAAAGGTAAACCTTCATCTATAAAAAATGCTTTTATGATAGACATTGAATCACAATTAAAGCTGTTAGAAAATAGACTTCAAAGCTGAAACAGATGTTCCTATATCTTGTTCAGAAGTAAAAAAGGTAATCAGTGGACTTAAACTACAGAAGTCTGCTGGACCAGAAAGAATTATAAAGGAAATAATTAAAACCTCAAATCAAGTGATAATTAAGTCCATTGCTAAAATATTCAATTTAATTCTAAAACGGGTATATACCGAAATCATGGAAGGACTCATATATAATCGCACTTCATAAGAAAGGGGACAAATCTGATCCAAATAATTACAGAGGTATATCTTAAATCAGTAATCTACCTAAAATAGTCAATGCTGTCCTCAATAATAGACTAATAACAGTAGTGGATAAACAGCTGAATTACTGTCAATTTGGCTTCAGAGAAAACCACAGAACTGCTGACAGTATTTTCATATTACAATGTTTAATTAATAAATCTATACACAAAAATAACATAAAAATCTATGCATGCTTCATTGACCTAAGAAAGTAATAAAACCAACAATATTTAAATACAAAATCCTCTTTAAAGTATAAAGATCACATTTCTGATTATTTTGACATTACTAGAGGTGTGAAACAAGGGGACTCATTAAGTCCACTTTGTTCAAATTTTTATAAATTATATCACAAAAGGCTTGGAAGATGATATCTCAAGTCCTTTGGAGCTTATAGATAGTACACTAGACTCCCTCATATATAAAAAAGAAGATGTGGTATGATTGCCAATGAGACAACTATCCACAAAAGACCAAAATGACAGACATTAACAACTATAGGTCACCGTACGGCCTTCAACAATGAGCAAAGCCCATACCGCATAGTCAGCTATATATACAAGGCCCCGATAAGACACTGTAAAACAATTCAAACGAGAAAACTAACGGCCTTATTTATGTAAAAAAAAAATGAACGAAAAACAAATATGTAACACATAAACAAACGACAACCACTGAATTACAGGCTCCTGACTTGGGACAGGCACATACATAAATTATGTGGCAGGTTAAACATAATAGCGGGATCCCAATCCTCCCCCTAACCTAGGACAGTGGTATTACAATACAAGATAAGAACGAACTATAAAAATCAGTTGAAAAAGGCTTAACTCATCAGATGGAAAAAAAAATACAAGTGGACGTGGCCCGGTACTTATACATCCCGACACAAAAAGACACAATGAACAGATCTGAGAGTACTCGCAGTTATCTGACAGCTAGTTCAAAGCCACTAACAACTTATAAAAAAATCATGCATCTAAGACTAAACTACCAATCCTTTCACATCCAACATCCAATGGATTTAGTGTAAAGACGTCATAAACAGCCAGAGAAAAACATGACCTTGTGCAATGACAAGTTACAGGTATCGACAGATTGTAGCTCCATGAATATGTATATGCATATAACATACTAGTAATATTTAGTTAGCTTTTAATTTACTGATAACAAAATCAATATTTATACCAATAAAAACAATATTCAATGATCTTATTGCAGTATTGAATAGGTAACCTTTTAGAATAAGTTTATTTAAAGGAGCAACAAGTTTACATGGATCATTTCTAAATTTCCGAGCACGGTTAACAACATTTCCGTAAAAATGAGGATGTGCAATCTCGTTTGAAATAAACAACCAGACTCCAAAACCAAATCTTTATATCTATGGAAAAATTTAGTAAAGGTTTTAAGTAATTTATGGTAACGATATCCCTGGTTTAATAATTTACCAGTAATACATAGGTTGCGTTCGTTAAAATCAAAAACGTAACAACAGACACGGGCATAGCGAACAAGTTGTGAAATATAAACACCGTAAGATGGCGACCAAGGAACATCACCATCTAAAAATGGAAAATTAACAATAGTGAACAAAAAATCGTCTCTTTTGTCGTAAATGATCGCTGATGATCTGCTTTTACTCTCAGAATCATAGGAGGGTCTCCAAAAAAAAAAAATAAAAAAAAATAGTCAAAATGAAGTTTCAATGTCTTGGTCAAAATAAAGTTTCAATGTCTTGTGAAAATTGGCAGCTTTCTCTAAACATAAATAAAACAAAAAGTATGGTCTTTTCAACAACAAAACAAAAGCCTGAAACATCTATACTTGTCTATAAAAGAGAAAAAATAATAATGTTTTAGAATCTGCTGATTAAATCAAACGAAAGTGTCAGGCATAGTACAGCTGAATTAACTAAAATCGCCAAAAAAGTTTAGTTTTTTATTATATCATATACTAATTCTCTTGGCAGCCTTCCTATCAGAGTGTCAAATAACTTATTTGACGCCTTAGTGAGACCTATATTGACGTATGATTCTGAAACATATTTTGACTCATATATAACATATTTCAAAGCTAAAATAAAGGGCTTTGGTTTCTGTAAAAAAAAGTTTACCCATTTAATTTTATTGACAAGAATTCAATAGAAAACTTGCATCTTGGTTATTGTAGGTTTACCCTTGGCACTAACAAGAGTGCCTCAAATTTTGGTACAAGGAATGAATTGGGAAGACTGCCTAATATTAAATATCATATAAAAATCCAAACCATTATGTAATTAGCAAGGCTTTTCACCTCAAATTTTAATCCCTTATTACGTGAATCTTTTCAATTAACTAAAACTTTGGATTCAAGAGGGACCTATTCGTGGTTCACTTTTGCAAAAGATATTCTTTCTGAAACCAACATTGATATAAATAGACTGAAAACCTGTGATAAATTAAAAACTATCTTAAACCCCAAATAAACTCATTTACAACAACCTGTTGATCGATAAGTTAAGTACTATTGTATTGATGATAAAAGTAAACTAAATTTTTATAAAGGACTTGATCCAAATCTATTGATAAAACCTTTCCTCTTAAACTCAAATTTTGAAGGTAGAAAATTAATTACAAAACTTAGAATCAGTGATCATTCATTATTAATTGAAAAAGGAAGGCATTTTGAAATTCCTCGCGAAGAGAGACTTTGCAAAAAAATCAAAGTAATAGATTATGAGAAACACTTCTTTATATTATAAATTGTTCTCACAATTCTAATATTAGATTAGCATATTTTAATTGCATTATCATAGAAGATAATTCATTTGCTAATCTCACGGACAATGCCAAAGTTATTTATATATATACTTAACCCATCAACACAAACACAAGTGAATAAACTATGATCCTTTATTAAAAACTCAATGGAACTGAGGACAGGGGACCCTTTATTATTTACTTGAATCTGTATATATATATTGAGTTACTTGTTTATTGCCTTCATTTGTTTTTGTTGTTGTTATATGTCACAAACCGTTAACTTTATGTGGCAATACAACTTTTGAATTGAATATAAGTATCATTGTTTTAAAAATTCTGAAAAAAATATATTAATGTCTATATATGTCTATTATACATGAAGTTATTCTCACGTCTTTATTATGATTGAATATATTTTCACATCTTTATTATGATTAAATAACAAACAATATGTTACAAGATTGTACATCTTGATTTTAATGCTCATTGTTAACTGATGTTTTTTGCTATTAATAAATATAGAAAACGTATTATCAGAATGTTCACAGAACAATATTACTTGAATCTGGTGACTTTTAAACACACTGGATCAAGTCTTATTCCTGTATTGGATTTTACTATTGGCCGAGGACCAAAATAGTGCCAATACAGAAATAAACACGTTATAATATCTTTATTAATTCACTACAAGTAATGGAACAAAAACAGAAATATTTAAATTGTTCAACATTTAATAATAATCAAAATGAACATTTGTATAGTAATAATTTTGTTCATGTTTCCCCCAGGAATACTAAAACTAGTCTATTATTAGTATGCAGTTATTCTTGAGATGAAATAATTTCTTTTGAAACTGTGCTGATACATGTTTTCTTTTTCTCATTGCTGCAGAAGACAATATTAATATTGATAGTACCACCACTAATTACGGCCCCACAAAACAATGGCAATGAACTGTCTTGTTTTTTTTTACATTTAATTTTTTAGATAGATTGGACATTTGTGCTACACATGAACTCGGCCCAAATATTTACACTAACAAT